>NC_060195.1:37895753-38040753 GCF_021184085.1 Oncorhynchus gorbuscha | reverse complement strand
TAAAAAAAATAAATAATTACATTTGACTTTGGTTCCAATAGCAGGGTTTGGTGTCTATAGCCTCCGGATGTAGCTTAGGGGAGCTCTGCTCCCTGCCTAAGAGACAAACATTCTACTATCGCTTCTGGCCAACCTTTCTGTCCTACAGGAAAAGGAAAGGAGAGAGGATAACAAAGGGATGAAATGTCAACCTATCCGTTCCCGAGTGATATTGTGAGTCTATCCTGACAAGTCACATTGGGCGAGAGCAATGAGGTACTTCACGAATGGCAAGCTTTAAGGTGTTACTCTTGTTGCCATTTCGTTCTGTCTAAAAATGTCGGGAAAGCTCGCAGCTGGATGGAAGACGGAGGAAAATCTATTTGCATATTGAGTTTCCTTTTGAATAAATAAATATATAACGGCTGATGGGGACATTCTCCCTCCGCCACAAATCAGGGCATCAAAGGGGGCCAGACAATATATGCTCGCTATTAGTATCAATTTACAAATAAACTACTTTTTTGGTGACTGGATCTCAGACGTCAGATTTTGATAAATGGTTTCAATTTGGCAGCTGCTTTAGACTGTCAGGCCCCATCTGATCATAGCCCCTTTTACAGCAGTTCTCTGCCCAAAACAATCTCACTCATTTAGTCGAGCACCTTTTAGGGAGAAAAATCATCTTTTCATACTAACCAGGCGGCAAACCGCCCAGGGCACCTGACGGCTGCCCTACCCGAGTCTGTGCCGAAGTGTGTGTGTCGTTGTGTGTACGCAAGTATTTATCAAGTGTGTCTGAAAGGCAGCGTTCCGCCGTGCATACGCTCACGTCTATGTACAAGTGACTGTTGCTACCTCAAACCTAAAAACAACCAGACCAGGAACACTGTCTCAAACACCAAATACGACATCCCATAAAACCACCTGTTTCCAATTGTACGAGATATCAGAACAATGTGCCCCATTGGCATCAGAGCCTGTTCATAGGGCAGAGGGTTCGTAATGAATCCAAATCAAACAAATCAGGTTTATAAACTCAGATATTTGGAGGGTGTGTCTTTGGAGTAACAACAGGGGATGATGTACTCCTTGGGTGTCCTATGAGGCACGCCACTGACCTTAGGTAACCTCTCGGGATCTCCTGGGTGTCTGGGGATGACCTTCTGTAGCCTCTGGAAGCCGTAGTCGATGGTGGGCTCATTCAAGGCTGGAAAGAGAGAGAATTATCAAGGTTAGAACATTGCTGAGTGAAGCAGCTCAAACATGCATCGATCTTCTCAACAGTTAACTGTTCGCTTCCAATGTCACACATGTGCATTGTGTTTTAAATTCCACGCCTGTATGCCTATGTAGGCCTTATGAAGGTGTTATGTCACATTCTAGAGGAATATCTCGCCTGGCTAGCTGTCCTGCCTTGATACATGTGCTCTACGATAGCCTTGAGTGTCAGCCCGGCGTCAGGCGATCTCTTCCTCCATCGTCACGTCTCTCTCTCTCTTTCGTCTATTCTATTTATTAAGCTCGAGACCTTCCACTCAACCTGTCCCAGTTGCTATCCCTTTCACGGGGCATTCCTAACTAATTCAATTGCACCTCCCTCACTCTAAGCCTCTCAGGTACCCCCCCTTTTTATTTCACCCCCCCCCCCCCCCCCCACACACACACACACACACACATTTGCAAACAACGCAATCTCCATTCCTCTCCATTTCGAGACGAAGGAGAAAAGAGAAACAGCCGGAAATGAGTTAGAGAGACATTTCTCCATAATCAAGCCCGTTAATCATAAAAGGCTGTCAAATTTGACTTTGGGGACAATTTGTCAGCCTTCTTGCCCTCTCCGCTTTTGTCACCGGTGCCTCTTGTATTCCGTAAGGATGATTGACACACCAAATGCCGGTGAGTAGAATAGCTAGTTTGCGCTAATATGCATAACCGGCGCCTTCATGAATAAGAATAAGGTGGCGGCGGCGGCGGCGGGGTCTTTCCAAAGGTCCGCTGCCGTTTGTTTCGCGAGCGCCAAATAGATGTTATTACCATTATAACAATATTTGTTTTCTTTCCCCGGGAACGGGCGCCCGCGAGCTGCTAAATCAAATCTGTCTGAGGCTCGTTTCACGCCAAGGGAAGGAGAAAAGGGCTTCCAGGCTGCGGCTGGGTCAGGATGCTATCTGAAGGGTGACGGAGCCTAGACGTGCCCTCTCCACCACAGGCTGCCATTTTGAATATCTGCCCCTGTCCCCTGAGAGGGACCTAGAGAGGAACGTTCGCAAGGCCCAAACAGATTACACTCTCATGGACAATTTCTCCCTTGTCGGGATGAAGAAGATAGTCTACTTTGAAACCAAACACGTCTTTGGATAATGAGGTATTCCTTAGGCCTTGTCAGAGAGCTAGGGCTGAGCATTGTAAAAGGGAATTTCAACACAATCAGGGAAAATTTGAAAAACAGCCAATATACCAAGAGAGTGGGACACTATCAGAGAGAACCAGTGGAAGAGAGACAGAGCAATAGAAAAGGGAATGAGCAGCACAGACAGAGAGAGAGACAGAGACAGAGAGAGACAGAGAGAGACAGAGCAATAGAAAAGGGAATGAGCAGCACAGACAGAGAGAGAGACCGAGAGACAGAGAGAGACAGAGCAATAGAAAAGGGAATGAGCAGCACAGACAGAGAGAGAGACCGAGAGACAGAGAGAGAGAGCAATAGAAAAGGGAATGAGCAGCACAGACAGAGAGAGAGACCGAGAGAGACCGAGAGAGACCGAGAGAGACCGAGAGAGACCGAGAGAGACAGACAGACACAGACAGACAGACAGACAGACAGACAGACAGACAGACAGACAGACAGACAGACAGACAGACAGACAGACAGACAGACAGACAGACAGACAGACAGACAGACAGACAGACAGACAGACAGACAGACAGACAGACAGACAGACAGACAGACAGAGAGCAAAAAAAGAAAGAAAGAAAGAGGGAGAGAGCGAGAGAGAGAGAGAATGTAATCTCAAAGCTTGCCTCCTAATGAACCTCTCGACTAGGAGACAAGACGGTAGTGAAGCAGACATCTTTTCCTCTACTGCCAGGCCCCTCAGAAATTAAGTCCATTACTTCCCCTTATTAAAATCCCCCTGCACTTTGACCCCAGCACCCCATTGGCTACCTGCAGGCCCCTGTTCTCGCAGCCAATCGATTCGGCAGCCTCCTTCGCAAAGAGCCTGAGTAATTGGAGAGCGCCGGCGCACTGCGCGAACCCTGACCCCCTACGTATTACACACCCCATATGAAGATAGATTGCCTGATTTAGTGTAAACATATGCTGCAATTCCAGCCATCAGTGCCACTTTCTCCATCGTAATTTGTATAGATTTTTTCTTCGGGGGCCCAGTCGTCTTTGTGGTGTCTGACGTTTGGACTTTTTCAAAGGGGAAAGATAATGCAGTTCGCTGGGAAGAGGAGGCGGGAGTAGGAGTGCGGGAGTAGGAGTGAGAGAGAGACAGGGAGGGAGAAAGAGAGGTGTGGGCGGGAGGGTATACTTTTATTTATTTATTTAATCATCCATTTATTGCTCTCTATTTCTCGCTCTATGAAAGTGATCAAACGGTCGACTGGGGTCTCACTAAACAGAGCGTTGTTATTAGGTGACCACTCGACTGGGACAAAGGGGAGGGAGAGGGTGAATGGGATTTCCACTAACACACTCAACCAAGCCTGAGAGGAGCTCTAGTGAAATATGATCCCAAAGCACAGAACTGTATTAGATAGGGGAAACATGGTGCTGGTGACAGCAGGGCACAACACAAAGCAGGACAGACATTTTCGGGTTCAGGAAAACAATGAGCTCCAAATTGTAGGCACTTAAAGTCAGATAGACCATGTAGCATTAATTGGTATTACAGATGATAAAGTTAATTTAATCAACGCCTTAAGTGTCATGTCTTCTACCTTAATAGTCTGATAGCATTCTGACTTCAGTCAACACAAAACTCCTCTTCTGTAGGTTGAGAGTATTGTTATAAGTAGAAAAGTCTTCCTCTTCTGTAGGTTGAGAGTATTGTTAGAAAAGTCTTCATTTTGTGAACAAAAATGGCTCATTTGATCGTACATGTGGAACATTTCACCTTTCAACCCGTGTGAAAAACCTCCACGTGTCGAGCCAGATGTCCTCACCTATTTCTAGAGGTTTTAGGAGGAGGCTACCTAAAGCTCCCTCAAAATCAATTCCCATGTTGCTCTCTGTCTTATTTCAAACAGCGCTGCCTTCCAAATGACCCAAACGACTTCAGTTAGCAGGAGCAAGAGGTTAAGTCAGAGTTAGAACAGTGTACCTCTACAAGGTCAACGTGATCAGAGGGACGCTTACTTACACCCCTGAACCGAACAAAATGTGGGAAACATGATAGAGTTAAGGTGGGCTACGCACCAATATTCTTAAATAGCTTCCTTTCCTTTGTTGCTACTGAGGGATTGGATCAAGTCCTTTTAGATTGGTGGTCCAGAATGGGAGAGAGGGAAAAGGAAGCCAGTTAATATTATTGGAACGTAGGCAAGTCTCACTGCTCTTTTTTACAATCAGTCTCACGGGGTGTAGAGACTAAGGCTCCGAAGCTTTATAGGGTTTGCATGCTTCAAGTGGTGCCTTGGCAAAATATGTATCCATTTACTCAGCACATGTTTACATCCTCATACTCCAGCGTGTTTACATCTATTCATGTTGAGCTATTTTCTATTTACTTTCCCTCATCGCCGCTGTCCTTCCAACCGCTTAGGTGGCTTCTGCTTTTCTACTAGCTGATTCCGTACACATGTGCCAGATACTGCTGATGGATGGAATATGCACTTTAGGGAATCTTTTTTTTTTCTCGGCGCCTTGACGCCTTTCACTCCAGTGATATCCTTGTTGAAGGCGCAGTCATGTCCCCGATGAGGATCATCCTCAAACCCATAAATCCCCACTCTCCTGCTCCACCACTCAACACATAGGCTCTCCGTGGCTTTCCCCATATTGCACGTATCATTTCAAATGGAGTCCATATTTCATATGAGATACACCATCAAGGCCCCAGCCCATCCCCACCGCCCGGCTGACAGAACAGGGGATTTGAAGCGGCTTGAGCAACATGGGCTCCAATTTTCCATTCCTATCATCTCTATTCATGTTCTGATTGATGCAGGTCATCGCTGCGTTTGACCCCCTGTCGCCTACAGATGTGTGTATCAGATCATTTCCTCCCTCTCTTCTGAGGGAAGAAATTGTCGGACGCACCAACAGTGTGAGCCTGATCTGAGTCGGTCAAGTGCGGCTGTGTGTCGTCGGCTGGGGGTTGTGGAGCACCGACCGGGCGACCAGCATCTAAAGCCGCCCTGTTACTGTTACACACGTGCACTAATGCTATTGATTTACTCCTTTCATCCCCCCCTCTCTCTCTCGCTCTTTCATTTGTCCCTCATTCAGAGTAAGATGACATAGCAACACACTGGGACACGTACAGACGTGTGATGCAAAACCAAACTCTGGCTTGGACTGCGGTACCACTGTTGTCTGTGTAAAAACAGTTGCTTTCCCCAAACGGGACTCCATCCGCATTATATCCTGCACTGTATATATAACACACTGTACAAACTCAATACATAGACCTACGGGTAACCATACACACATCACCCCCCCGCCCACACACACACATCCCATCACAGTGAGAGCATAGAGAAGAGAAATTCAAAGCAAGAGGCTTGATCAATCATCCGGGCCCCCTTGCGATCGATGCTCATAGAAATTTCATGAACTTTAAACTGTGATTGACAGACAGACAGACTGGCCCCAGACAGATATGGCCTCTTTAAAGTGGAGAGCCACCAGGGAAGATGAAAGGGCTTCTTCCCTCACCAAACACACACTTCTAATTAAGACTAAAACACTTTGGCGATATGGTAACAATTAGCCTGACTGATGTAGTCTATATGACTCCTATGACCTCCAGTGACCCCTGTCTGACACCACACTAGACCACATAGCTTTGAAGAGAGAGAAAAACGATAGACCACATCTTGACCTTCAGAGGAAAGAGGGAATCTTTTAATGGGTACAGTACATTCGGAAAGTATTCAGACCCCTTGACTTTTTCCACATTATGTGGATTAAATTGTTTTTTCTTATCAATCTATACACAATATTCCATAACGACAAAGCATAAACCGTTTTTTAGAAATGTTTGCTAATTTATTACAAATAAAAAATTGAAATTTACATAACTATTTAGACCCTTTACTCGGTATTTTGTTGAAGCACCTTTGGTTTCATCAGACCAGAGAATCTTGTTTCTCATGGTCTGAGAGTCCTAGAGGTGCCTTTCGGCAAACTGTCATGTGCTGTCATGTGCCTTTTACTTAGGAGTGGCTTCCATCTGGCCACTCTACCATAAAGGCCTGATTGGTGGAGTGCGGCAGAGATGGTTGTCCTTCTGGAAGGTTCCCCCCATCTCCACCGAGGTACTCTGGAGCTCTGTCAGAGTGACCATCGGGTTCTTGGTCACCTCCCTGACCAAGGCCCTTCTCCCACTATTGCGCAGTTTGACTGGCCAGCTCTAGGAAGAATGTTGGTGGTTCAAAACTTCTTCCATTTAAGAATGATGGAGGCCACTGTGTTTCTGGGGACCTTCAATGCTGCAGAAGTTTTTTGGTACCCTTCCCCAGACCAGTTCCTTGACACAAACCTGTCTCGCAGGTCTACAGACACTTCTTGGCATGATCACGGCTTCTTTTTTGCTCAAACATGCACTGTCAATTGTGGGACCTTATATAGACAGATGTGTGCACATCCAAATAATGTCCAATCAATTGAATTTACCACAGATGGACTCCAATCAAGTTGTAGAAACATCTCATGGATGACTAATGGAAACAGGAAGCACCTGCACCTGGATGCGCCTGCACCTCAATTTCGAGTCTCATAGCCAAGGGTCTGAATACTTATGTATATCAAGTATTTAATACATGTGAAAACATTTCTAAAAACCTGTTTTTGTTATGTCATTATGGGGTATTGTGTGTAGATTGATGAGGAAAATTATGTTTTAATCAATTTAAGAATAAAACAAAATGTGGAAAAAGGGAAGGGTTCTAAATACTGAACTGTATTTTCAGTGAAGGAGGCCGATCAGTTTAACACATTTTGTCTCCGTATGTCTCTGTAAATCCTACACAGATGTCAACGGGACAGAGCTCATGTCTGGATTCAGCCCCAAGTCAATGAGCACTTATCACATCCATTTAATGCTACAAGGGATGAAACTACACTTACTCTAGGTTCCCCGGAAGTTACCGGTCTCTTATTAGACAGAACAGTGTTCTCCACTGAGGGAATTCGCCTCTCTTCCACAGAGACGTGCCACATTTCATATATCAAAGACCGAGACCGCCTCGTCTTCAAGGAGGGGGACTAGCAGAACTAATGTCAGATAATAGGCATTGTAGGCTGTGACTCAAAAAGAAGAACTTCTCAGGTGTGTGTGAGGAGGGTATTTCTTTGAGGCACACACTTCCCCAGCCTTGTCACTCCGGTCTAATCAAGGCGCCAAGGAGGTAATTATTCACTAGCTGATTAACATATCTCGCCGCTGAAGCGGATGCACACTCTAATCACGGGGGTTGCGTCATTCTCAGATCTCACAGGAGACGAGAGAGGCAACAGAAGGGAGTGGCTGTTGCTGTCACCTCCACTCCTCTCCGTGCTCTAGAGGACAACCATCGAGGTGATGTTCTTCTGTGTCTACGTGGAGAAACTAAATGTTTGATCCAACAGTGGTTCAGTGCAATACTGTAGGTACGGGGGGGGGGGGGGGGGGTATGTATGCTCAATCATGGGGAAATCTACTGTGTAACAAATATGGAAATATGGAAAACAATTAACACATGATTGTGTAAAAGTGTTCATTTTTCTTCCTATACTGCACGCAAGTTGATACCACGCATACGTGCGCATAATTACCTCCATGTGTTACAGTGAGAGTATTTAAACAATAAAAGTGCAGTAGTCAATTAGTCAGCGTACAGTGCCACGGAAAGAGATCACCGACAGGGCTGGGAAGGACCAACACACCACGTCGAGTAAGTCGAATATTTTACAGAGGCTCAAATTCGACACTACGGGGAAGCCGAGGTATAACTCTCGCTCCTTTGTTACATGTTCACAAGAGCTTCAGCATACCGTATGGAACATTTTGCTAATATGTTCCATGTGGCCAGCCCCTGTGTGTGTGTGTGTGTGTGTGTGTGTGTGTGTGTGTGTGTGTGTGTGTGTGTGTGTGTGTGTGTGTGTGTGTGTGTGTGTGTGTGTGTGTGTGTGTGTGTGTGTGTGTGTGTGTGTGTGTGTGTGTGTGTGTGTGTGTGTGTGTGTGTGTGTGTGTGTGTGTGTGTGTGTGTGTGTGTGTGTGTGTGTGTGTGTGTGTGTGTGTGTGTGTGTGAGAGAGCGAGAGCAGTAAGGTACAGTACAGAGTGGACCATTGTTTTTCTCCTCGCTGTGATAGGAACACTGGCCCTGCCCAACTCAAAGGCAATATGCCCTGAGAGAAAACAGCGACTGTCCATGCTGAAAACCTCTTAAGGGTTTAGCCTGGGAGGTAGTGGCCGCCAGGGTGCCAGGCCTCCTTTCACGCCACACAACAACCAGGTCCCAACAGCAGCTCCTGCTAGCCGTCTCTGCCATTGGTTAAATTCTTCTTTCCGAATGACCTCATCCGAACCAGCACTGGATTGCCACACGTCAGATTAACCCAAATAAAAGGCCATGTAGCTTGGACTGGCTTCTCACACCCCTTCACTCTAACACCCAACCTCTGGGTCACACGTCTTCTCCCTCTAGACAGATGTGTTTTGTTGTTTGGGGGGGATTTGGACAAGATGAGGCTTGCCACGAGAACCCCCTGAGGATGCTGCCCCCCCCCCCACAGGCTATTGAAATAGTAGTCACAGACTCAAACCATGCATCACACCATGAAATGGATCCGGCACAGCGCGTGTGCTGTACACTACACTGCCATCCATGAAGGACGGCATTCACTTCCTATGAATATTATCATCCGTGATGGCAGAGGAATTAGTAACAACACTATTAAAAATAGTACCATTTCCACGAGTAGTGGTAGTAGTACTAGATAGTAGCAGTAGTACTAGAAGTAGTAGTAGTAGTAGTAGTAGTAGTAGTAATGGTAGTGGTAGTAGTGTTAGCAGTAGTAATGGTGGTCCAGTAACAGCAGTGGTAGTAATAGTAGCAGTATCATCATTCCAGTATTTAGTGGGATGGTGTTAAGGCAGGGTGGTGGTGGATCCATGCTGCCAGCCTCAGTGCTTGTAATGCATAGATCAATGTGGCCTATGGGGAAGGGGAATCGATGGGTGCTGAGTTATTGCAGTACTTGGCCACTGATTTTTAGAGAGCTGTGTTTTCCCAGGAAAGTCAATACCTCCAGGCTCCCCTCATTAATTTCACCCTCCCCTCCTCGAGCCGCACCTGGGGATATACAACCCCTGAGAGAGTCTGGAAGTCCGGGCGAGGGAGGGCGGGGAGAAGAGAGAGGGGGCAGAGAGGGAGAGGGAGGCTAGGGAAAGAGAAGGGTAAAGGCGGGGAGATGGAGAGAGAGGGGGAAGATGGAGATGTGCAGTTGGCAATAAGAGGAAGCTGCATGAATAAAAGGAGAGAGAGAAGTGTGTGGGAGAGAAACCACCACATTTCTATTTGGATATCGTGTGTGTGAGATATGGATTTCAAGTACTGCACAAGAGAAGGCTCAAATGAATGATTCTGACTGGAGGGCAAACAATCCAAGGAGCCACTGGACTGTCTGTCTGTCTGTCTGTCTGTTTGGTTATAGGAGAAACCAGCACCTATAATATCTGTCTAGACACTAGACCCAACTCTTTAGTTCCAGTATCAAGGAGACCAATCTCTCACTGTCTCAGAAGTCAATGTGGACCCAGACGTATGAAGGCAGTGACAGAGTCAACATAGTCCTGCATGTCTCTGTCCGGTAGATGAGCTGCAGTCACATGGACAGTGTCAGGTAACAGTGGAGTGCCCCCGAGGAGCGCAATTCGCTCAGGTTCATTGTATTGCCATTCTAGCCCATGGCAACAGTTGTAATGCCTAGGATCACCGTTCTCTGGCTACAGAGGGAAGACCGAGAAAAAGGGGAACTTATCTAGGTCTCTTTTGTCTCCCTCGTCTGAGTTTAAAGGAATAAAACCATTTAGACCCGCGTGTACCTCTATCATAACGCAACGTGTGGATCGCTCCCTCTTTCTTTGGCATGATATCAAACAAAATAACGTGTTACCATTCGTTCAAACTTTTGGTGTGTCATCTCTACAACTCAGCTGATTTGCTACGCTACTCAGCCGCTGTTTGATAGGAGAGGGCTATGTTTTTGTTGTCGGGGACGCGCTGAAAGACGAGCTCACTTGGGCACCTGGAAGTTCCCCAGAGGAAATGACATCATCGAGCCTGGATGCATTCTCTTTCCTGTTCAATTATACACAAGCTTGCCCGATTTAGTATTTAAAAGCTTGCCTCATTTTGCATTCATGAAGAAGACACTCCTGGCACAATAAACACGCTCCAGAAATGCATGCAAACAATCTTGAAATATGTATGTGTAAATCAGATTAAATGTTGATGTGTGCACAATATGGGTCTCAATCTGGAGAGAAGAACTAGAGACTAATGAGCCTTTTCTTTTTAACAATATTATGGTGCAGGCACCTGTCTGTGTTAGGAATGGAGTCACCAGCGAAATACAGCCTTGTTGATTCGCTATCGATCAAGTCAAATAGTTTTTGTTTTATCATTTTTTATCGACCTCAAAATCATAAAACGCTCACCACATTTGAGTACTTTCGGTGACCAGGTGAAGTATGTACAACTCCTTCCGGGGATCCACAACACGGGTTCTCGACAGAACCCGTCCGTCCCTCGGCCTACTAGACGTACAGGACGAGGTAACGGGAGGTCTCGATTCACCACACCCCGTCCATAAAAGCAATACACCGAGCAGTTGTCAGTCATATCGTCAAACGGAATCAGGTATTAGCATTGCAAAAGGAACCGTAAGCCGGGTCGGACGGCCCATTGTGAAGTTGTCTACTTGCTCCGCTCACACCTGCGTGGGAACTTAAGCGGTGCTTTGAACAGAGGGGAGAGGGCCGCAGCGATAAACCTGTGCTTAACAGAAAGCCTTAACACAGTCCCCTCTTCCATCGGCAACACAGTGACATTTCCTTATCGCACTAAACAGCCATCCATCTGACCTTTCTGCTACTTTGAATGGCATCTGGATATTCCGATGGAATAATCGGGGAATAGTAAAGCGCTGATTTAAGGGAGCGATACTCCATTCTGGCGGCAGTCACGCCCGGCAAAACCGTCTGGACATCAGACAAAGGCTTGAAGGACAACCTGGAGAAAAGCTCCAGCAAAAGAGACGGGTAGGACTCAATGGCCTTGCACAGGGGGAAATGTTTACCACCTTGAAAGGACAGAGGAGTACGGGGAATGTCGCCACCACTATATGTACGATAATATATAGCATGGAGAACAGTAAACCCTATAGGAAGATGTGGTGACAGTCCCAATGCCCATTTTTTTTTTTTTTTAAACTCAATATAATGGTTAACCTATGTACTAATGTTAATAAAAACAGACCTTCAGATGAAGTGATACCAAAAGGGATTTAAAGGGGAGGGAGAGGAGGAAGCAGAGAGATATAGAGAGAGGGTAAAACAGACCTTCAGATGAAGTGATAGCAAAGGGATTTAAAGGGGAGGAGAGGAGGAAGCAGAGAGATATAGAGAGAGGGTAAAACAGACCTTCAGATGAAGTGATAGCAAAGGGATTTAAAGGGGAGGAGAGGAGGAAGCAGAGAGATATAGAGAGAGGGTAAAACAGACCTTCAGATGAAGTGATAGCAAAGGGATTTAAAGGGGAGGAAAGGGGAGGAGAGGAGGATAGCAAAGGGATTTAAAGGGGAGGAGAGGAGGAAGCAGAGAGATATAGAGAGAGGGTAAAACAGGAAGGAACGGTGATCTTACCGGTGTAGACAAAGCGTCCTGGTGCCCCTTTGCAGAACTGCTTGGATTTGTAAGAGAGCGTGACCTCCACGACCCCTGGGATGTGGCGAGGGGGCGTCTGGACCCGGATGGCGTGGGGCGTGATTAGCTGGAACACATCAACACGCACACCCGTTTGAACGCTAAGAGCAGTGCACTGTGGGAGGTATGGTCATTTCTTACTATACAATAGACGCACTTAGTCTTAGTTTGATCTCAAAGGTGCATCTACAGCATCATCCACAACTCTGTCTAGCAAATTCAAATTTGATAATTTTAAAAGTCATTTAGAAGTCAATAATATCTGGAGCAACTTCCAGTTCAGTACAAATGGCCAAACGACGAAGCACAGTAAACCCAACCGAATACACACTGTCATGAACTATGTGTAAAGATTTACAGACAGAGACTCTGTGGCATGGAGGCATCTGCCTGACTAACAGAGTGAGCCAGGCGTAGCACTGAGGCAGCCTCTGTCGTCTCTGAAGCACTCTGGACATATTCCAATATTCTATGCCCTGTCTTATGCACCGCGTCTTTCTCTGAGCTTCTTTCACCTAGCGTCCGTCCGTCCGTGTGTGTGTGTGTGTGTGTGTGTGTGTGTGTGTGTGTGTGTGTGTGTGTGTGTGTGTGTGTGTGTGTGTGTGTGTGTGTGTGTGTGTGTGTGTGTGTGTGTGTGTGTGTGTGTGTGTGTGTGTGTGTGTGTGTGTGTGTGTGTGTGTGTGTGTGTGTGTGTGTGTGTAGCTGGACCCACCTCACTCCAGACCAGCATAGTACCGAAGACCACCTGCAGTCCGTCAAAGAAGTTGTCTCCGATGATGATGACAGTGGCTCCCCCGGTCGTCCACCCCTCACTCGGGCTGATGGCTTTGATGCAGGGCGTAGCTGCTTCGGAAACACAGACAGCGGGAACGGGTATGACTTCTACTTACCAGGACCGTTAAAATCCCCCAACTTGACAAACGGAGTGGTTACACTTTTTGGGCCAAAAATGTGTTATATGCTCAGAGGAATGTGAAGTCACTGTCCGGGTCGCAATATGACTAATACAATGCAAGGGTAGCATTAACGAATGACATACAATTGATGTGTTTTTCCCCCCAAACAGATGTCTAATTGCATACGGTCCTGCCGTCTACGATGTCAATTAGCTCAGTCATCAAAAATGCAGTGTTGTGATTTCATTTTTGTTTGATGGCGGAGGATCAATAAGCTCAACAGAAACATTACAGTGTCTCCTGCCTGGCCAGACTGTGTGTAGGCACAACAGAACGGAGACAGACAGGCTGACTAACCGGTCCTGTCTACAGGATATCTGGCCAAAACAGCCACTGCACTGCAAAAAAGGGGAATGAGGCAAGTGATCAAAATAATGACTGTGGCTTGCGGTGGAGGTGGGATACATTTGCCACACAGTCTGCAAGCAGATCGCGTGTCTGTCAGAGACCGATACCGATCCAATTGATATTAGGATGAGTTGAATAGCATAGGCCTACTGGTTCATGGTGTAAAGGTAGTCATTCTAACTGTGCCTTGGGAGTGGTGGAACAGTGTAGCCTTCTCAAATGTAAAGATGATCCCGAAAGAGGAGGCATGGGAAACAGACTTTTAAGGCTTGAATGACAATTGAAGCCAGTCGATTATAAATGAGCGCAATGTGCTTCAACCAATGGGATACTGTTTGACAGAGTCTCTCACACCGTTTAACAGGAGTTTTCTTTTTGAGGGTGTTGTTGGAGAAGGGGCTTTTCCTCGGTAGCCTACTGTCATCGCTATTAATTTCCCCCCCTGTCACAGCCGTAAACACACAGTCAAACTCTCACAAATGAATAAAACACAATGTTGTGAAACAGACTGTGGAAACTTTGTACATTTATCGGGGGGGGGAGGGGGGGCTAAGGGGGGGATGGAACAAAGACAGGAGCAGATGTTGGCTTTATCGCCTCTGAAAACATCCCAATCTGTCTGAGATGAAAGGCGGTGAGACTCCCTCAGTGGAGCCTTGACTTCAGTGATAGCCTTCTCGAGTCTGCATAGGGAGACAATGGCGCTCTGACTCCAGTCACACAATGGCACCGTACTGCTCTGCTCTGTTGCCGTCAGTGGCGACCACCCATGTGACTCTCTCGCTCCCAGTGTTCCTATGAATGCCTAAGTACTGTTTATCCAGTGTGTCCCAATGCTCTTGTCATTTGTCAACTCAGAAACTTGTAAGAAGTTAGTTCAAAGCGATAAGTTTAAGCGGTTTCCCTGTGCCTAGCCAGGTGCTAGGCCGTGTGGTCGCTAGGCAGGTAGGGGACAATGTTTTAATATTGCCGGTAAGAACAAGAGTACTATTCTTTCTCACAATATGGCACCATGTTACGTCATAACCGCAAACGGCGCGGTGAGGTAGATTTTACAGTGTGATTCTGGGGTGTTTTTTTTTAGGGCTTTGGTAATAAAAAGGTTCCCAATTCAAAGAGGATGTCATCATCTTTTTCCAGACATAAGGATATGGTTTCATTTAGTCCAATAAAGAGGATGATGTAATTACAATTCAGTTGTTCAGTGGGGCAAAATAAAATGGCGCACCATCATTTTCACCACAGCCAAAGTTTTTAGACACTGGCACACAGGTGGCCAAAGACACCAAGATGCATTGAGGTTTTAGAGAAAGTGTTATGTTGTCTGTAAGTGTGAGGCAGTTGTACCTTCAGAGGGGTCCAGGCGTCGGGCCCTCCTGCCATGTTTGGAGTTGTTGTGGACAAACATGTTGTCGGAGACAGCAAGGACATGGCCATCCACGTTCACCGTAGTGGAGACCACCACCTGTGAGATAAACCGAGAACCTTAACGATATACTGTGTTTTCAATTTGTGTACCTGCATTGTGAGCCGAATGAGAAAATGTATGTTGTGTGGAACTATAGTGGCAGGTTTAACAATAAATATGGCCTTACCTGAAACCTTCTCATGTCTCGTGGGTTCCCTGCATTTTTCAAACAATTCTGATTGCACTTGAGGAAGAACTTCAGGAAGAATCTGTAAACACAAAAGAAAGAAAAAACACACATCCTACATTACAACTCTGTTTCATCAAGATGTTTTATTCAAACACTGAAAACAGTTCATCACATTTGAATGTTGATGCAATTTTCAATGTGATGCATGCTGGGAGAAAAATAGTTAACACAATCAAATTCAACCATGCTTTTTATTTGCTATTCATGTTCAAAATCAAACTAGGGACATCTCGCTCAGTAAACATTTCAAAACACTTGAATAAAATCTAGAATTATTTGAATTATTTTGAATAATTTTCTTCATTTTTTTTCTCTCTCAAATAAACACAAAATGACACTCCTTCTCCCTCCAGACTCATGGTGTCTCATTAGGGTTGGCTTTTGATTTGACCTTCTTTATGTCCAATCCTTTCTTTGTGTTAATTGACTGTTTTTACGGCAACAGAGGGGTATTGATTGGGAATGGACATCAACGAGGATGGGCCGTAATAACCCAGCCGTTGGAGCAAAGATTCCCAGCCATACAGTAAAAATGGATTGCCGTCTTAATGCATTTCCCGCTGCCATGTAATCTCTGCACATCCATCTTCTGGACCAGAAGCCCCCTATTTTGATGGAGCGCTTTCTTTTTAATTGCCACATTATCACAATAATAATCCGGGCAGTTAACAACCGGCAAGGTCACAGACAGCCATGTCACATTAACCAAGGGATAACCTCGTCCAATGCAGCCACCCATTTTTTTCCCGTTGCAAAGGATGCTGGGAGTCTCCTGTCGCGGAGAGCAGCCCTTTCAGAGAGATATAAATGGTCGCTTTCTGAAGAGAGCATCGATTTCTCCCTAACAAGACAGTAACAATATATTTAAAACACACAGTGGTGAGCGAAGCGATTTTCTCATTGCTCAATCAAAATATATTTCTAAACCGCCTCGAGTGGCCGTACAGTGATAAGCATAGAAAGAGAGAGGGAGTGTGAATTCAAAAGAGCCCTGTTGCGTAAAGAAATATGCCCATTTTGTAATGACACATTGAACAAGAAAGAAATTGCTACTCTATTTAGCCGGTATTGACTGAAACTGGATCTGGGGTGCACTGTAGGCTACTAATGCCCTTTATGGCAATGGAATACAATAACATGGGGAACCCATCCCCAAGCCCAATTCATATGATATTAGAGTCCTTGGGAGGAGAGATATAGATCAATGGGGATTGAATTAAAACGCAGCTGGAGACAAGGGCCTGGTAAGCCAACCAGCCACGCCGATATTACAGCTACACTCTTTTTCCAATGGCGTTGAACCAGAGCAGAGCTCAGCCAAGCAAGCACACCAACTTGCAACACAAACAAAAATTAGAATCTGGGACATACCCTCCTAGAAACCCTGGGTAGAGCCAGTTCAGAGTTAAGATTCACCACAGCTTTCCAAAACGACAAGAAAACAGAAGAAAAAAATAAAACACAAAAATAGGAATAGAGTGATGAGGGTGAGGTCTGTGGAGGGGGGAGCATGTGATGTTGTCTCGCGGCCCCGGATCCTCCATCTGCCACTGGGCAGGAGTTGACAAGGAATGTAAGATTCCAGGTCTCTTCATGGAAAAGAGGCACCAGATCAAAGCCTGGTTCCCTTTGGAATGGTTCTGCGATAGCAGCTCGGAAGCAAAGGGGGAAGTAGCTGCTTGTAGAAGATGACAGGACGGAGGTTGAATGTTGATCTCAACTTTGAGAAATGGGAGCGAGAGAAAGGGGTTAGTTTTCAGGCCAGACTTGTGCTGTAAACTGTATTACTTCACAGCTGCACAATGATTTGGTCACTTGAAAAGGTTACCCGATCCCATCAGAAAGCTCAACAGGTAACTTCACTTAGATTGAATGTATGAAATATATACATTTGGAGCCATTTCAATCCCTTGTTTATAAACCACCAGGGTTTTCATTATATCAGAAATATAATGACTATACACCTGTTCCATTGGCCTATTTTAACAGTATGGGCACTGAAAAGCCTTTTGAAACCAGTGTCATGCTTGAAACTTGCAGCGATTACTTTGTTGTAGCTTCCAAATTGGCAGGGGATTTTATACGAGACATATGATGGTGAAACATCATTATCACATCAGGAGAGACGAGAGTTAGTGGGAGAAAATGACTCTCAAGCTTTTGGCAGCTGCACCGCTCAGCACTGGGGCCCATCAACATTTTTTTTACAATGTTTTACCATATATTTAAGTTCAAATATTCCATAGTATGTTATACTATGCTATAACAGAAGCCATGGGTTACAGGTAACAGATTGAGCTAAAGGCTAATACTTTCAGGACACTAAAAATAAGAAAATGCCATCAAACAGATAAAGAGTGAATACAGGACCAAAATAAAATGCTGCTACACTGGCTCTGACGCTCGTTGATGTGGCAAGGCTTGCAAACGATCATGGATTACAAAGGGAAAACCAGCCGCTAGCTGTCCAGTGACGCGAGCCTACCAAACGAGCTGAATACCTTCTATGCTCGCTTTGAGGCAAGCAACACTGAAGCATGCATGAGAGCACCAGCTGTTCCGAACGACTGTGTGAACACGCTCTCCGTAGCCAATGTGAGTAAGACCTTTAAACAGGTTATCATTCACATGGCCGCAGGGCCAGTCGGATCACCAGGACAAGTACTCAGATCATGCGCTGACCAGCTGGCAAGTGTCTCTTTACAGACATTTTCAACCTCTCCCTGAACCAGTAGACCCTTCTCTGACCGGAACGCCAAGTCTGGGACCAAAAAGCTCCCGAACAGCTTCTACCCCCAAGCCATAAGACGGTTAGTCACTGGACTATTTTCATTGACCCACTTATTGATTTTTTTTGGACTAACATTTTTGCACAGGCTGTATGCACACTCACTGGACTCTACCCACAAACTCATACATACCACAAACATATTGATGCCATACACACTCACACAGACACACTTTCACATACGCTGCTGCTACTCTGTTTATTATCCATCCTGATTGCCTAGTCACTTTTGCCCCTACCTACAGTTGAAGTCGGAAGTTTACATACACTTCGGTTGGAGTCATTAAAACTCTTTTTTCAACCACTCCACACATTTCTCAAACTATTGTTTTGGCAAGTCGATTAGGACATCTACTTTGTGCATGACACAAGTCATTCTTCCAACAATTGTTTACAGGCAGATTATTTCACTTACAATTCACAGTATTACAATTCCAGTAGGTCAGAAGTTTACATACACCAAGTTGACTGTGCCTTTAAACAGCTTGGAAAATTCCAGAAAATGATGTCATGGCTTTAGAAGCTTCTGATAGGCTAATTGACATTATTTGAGTCAATTGGAGGTGTACCTGTGGATGTATTTCAAGGCCTACCTTCAAACTCCGTGCCTCTTTGCTAGACCTCATGTGAAAATATAAATAAATCAGCCAAGAACCCCTTTTTAACCTCCACAAGTCTGGTTCATTCTTGGGAGCCATTTCCAAACACCTGAAGGTACCAGGTTCATCAGTACAAACAATAGTACGCAAGTTTGACCACCATGGGACCACGCAGCCGTCATACCAATCAGGAAGGAGACGCGTTCTGTCTCCTAGAGATGAACGTACTTTGGTGCGAAAAGTGCAAATCAATCCCAAAACAACAGCAAAGGACCTTGTGAAGATGCTGCAGGAAAGAGGTACAAAAGTATCTGTATCCACAGTTAAACGAGTCCTATATCAACATAACCTGAAAGGCCGCTCAGCAAGGAAGAAGCCACTGCTCTAAAACCACCATAAAAAAGCCAGACTACGATTTGCAACTGCACCTGGGGACAAAGATCATACTTTTTGGAGAAATGTCCTCTGGTCTGATGAAACAACAATAGAACTGTTTGGCCATAATGACCATTGTTATGTTTGGAGGAAAAAGAGGGAAGCTTGCAAGCCGAAGAACACTACCCCAACCGTGAAGCATGGGGGTGGCAGCATCAATGTTGTGGGGGTGCTTTGCTGCAGGAGGGACTGGTGTACTTCACAAAATTGATGGCTTCATGAGGATGGAAAATTATGCCGATATATTGAAGCAACATCTCAAGACATCAGTCAGGAAGTTAAAGCTTGGTCGCAATTGGGTCTTCCAAATGGACAATGACCCCAAGCATACTTCCAAAGTTGTGGAAAAAATGGCTTAAGGACATCAAAGTCAAGGTATTGGAGTGGCTATAACAAAGCCCTGACCTCAATCCTATTGAAAATGTGTGGGCAGAACTGAAAAAGCGTGTGCGAGCAAGGAGGCCTACCAACCTGACTCAGTTCCACCAGCTCTGTCAGGAGGAATGGGCCAAAATTCACCCAACTTATTGTGGGAAGCTTGTGGAAGACTCCCCAAAACGTTTGACCCAAGTTAAACAATTTAAAGGCAATGCTACCAAATACTAATTGAGTGTATGTAAACTTCTGACACACTGGCAATGTGATGAAATAAATAAAACCTGAAATCAATCAATCATTCTCTCTAGTATTATTCTGACATTTCACATTCTTAAAATAAAGTGGTGATCCTAACTGACCAAAGACAGGGCATTTGTACTAGGATTAAATGTTAAGAATTGTGAACAATGAGTTTAAATCTATTTGGCTGAGGTGTATGTAAACTTCTGACTTCAACTGTACATGTACATGTTACGTCAACTACCCCTGCACATTAACTCAGTAGTCCTTGTATATAGCCTCGTTATTGTTATTTTATTGTGTTACTCTCCTTTAAACATTTTTCAAATCTTTTGTTACTTTTGTTACTTTTTTTGTTGGGAAAGGGCTTGTAAATAAGCATTTCACGGTAAAGTCTAGACTTGTATTCCACGCATGTGACAAATAAAATGTATTTTGATTGACTTGACCTCTCCAGTTTCAGTCTTTACTGTATCTGTGGCAATCCAATGCACATACACACCTGATTGGATGTTATTTCAAACCTCAGATAAATATACAAGTATAAGAATAATAAGGAAATTAATGTTATTTATACTAAGGGTTACATGGAGAAAATCAATGTCTCTAAAAATGAAAATTAATGGCCCTCCGTTCAGCAAAAAATATTTTACGTAAACCCTCTCTGAATGCTGGAAGACCCTCCTTGCTGGAAGACCCTCGCTAAATTATAATTACAACAAAGTATATAGCAGAGAACAGGTCTATCGTTTACCCTCACTTTTTGGACAGATCAGAGCCTTATATATGCAGTTGTAGAAACATTTCTTTATCTTGTAAGCATTAAATTGCAATGCAGGACTTTTGATAGGGAGCAGGGCTGGGGGTCAGAAGGCTGTGGGTTGACAGACCACGTAGACAAAAGTAGGGGTGGAAAGATCACTTTTATAGTAAAATCATTGCATTAATCTATCATCATATTTACAGGTCTGAGAAAAAAAATAGCCTTTTGTAAACATTTCATACAATTCTACTTCATTTGACATATTATCAGAATCTTTTTTAATACCACGCTAATTACCAAACTTACAGGCTAAATATGGACAGAGCGAGAGGCCTACGGGTTATTATATTCCTGTGTGTCTTGTTAAATCTGAGACTTCATTAGGAATCTGAGCATGGTACTTTCAACAGTTAGGCTAACTTCTTCACCCCAGACAGCAGGAACCTTCCGACGCGGAAAAATGTATGCTTCAACAGACGGCTACTCTTTTTCCGTGGCTTAACCCAACGAAAGAAGGTCACAAGGGTTTCCCTAAGAGCTGTCTGGGTTTAAACATATTCTACTGTACAAAAAGTAGCTTGATCATTTAGGGGGCGGCAGGGTAGCCTAGTGGTTAGAGCATTGGACTAGTAACCGAAAGGTTGCAAGTTCAAATCCCCGAGCTGACAAGGTACAAAATCTGTCGTTCTGCCCCTGAACAGGCAGTTGACCCACTGTTCCTAAGCCGTCATTTAAAATAAGAATTTGTTCTTAACTGACTTGCCTAGTAAAATAAAGGTAAAAATAAATTTAGATTACTTCCCAAGCAAAGTCAGCCTCTAAATGAAAACAATGATATCCCCATATGTATCAGAGTTACGTCTTTCCCAGGTACTTTAGAGCATGTTTCTAGCATAAAGCATCGCGGACCAAAGTGTTGTTATAGATCACTTTATATGTGACTCGTTTCAGGAAGCTAGGTGTATGTCGCATAATCACTACTTCACAGGAGAGGCATTTGAACATATGTATATATTTTTTTATCAGAATGTATTTTTGGGCAGATATGCCTTCTGGAACATGTGAACTTTCATGTGCCTTAATAACAAACTTGTATGCCATCTGTAAATACAAATGCAATTGTTAAATTACGAGCCTAGTTGGTTTAGCCATGGAAAAAGCCAGGAACCTTCCCACTAGCCTAGATTGGCTGAGATAATGAGTGGGCTGGACATGCCAGGAGATGAGTTCTGATTGGTCTGCCATGTAGCATGCCTCTGTATATAACATGAGCTGCTCAGTATGTGTTGGTAATCCTTTCCAATGCAGCCTTTTTGAAAGATATAACATTAGACATCGAGAACTATAAAAGTTTTGCTACTTTTCTCAACAATATTGACGCCCTGAATTTAGCAGGCGCTGTCAACGAAGATCTGTTGAAAAACGTTGTGATGGGGTACTTTCTGCATACACAACGGTCAGTGTGAACCGGAGTGACTTGACACAATGCTGGCCAAACAAGATGTAGGAGTTAAATTATTCCAGTCTGCCATGAAGCGCTCATCCATTGATACGGGTAAGAGTCTAGCTTCTACCTGCAGATTCATACTACAGCTATGACAATGCTTGTATTGGTAGTAGTATGAGTTGGGATCATGTTAGCTACATGTCTAAACAAAAAAGACTCCACTTTGCCAGATGATTACATGAACCATCAAAACCGCCAGGTGTGATTCTGGCCATCTATTGTATTTCATGAACATGTGTACATGTCTAGACAATAGTGACTCATCCACTTAGCTAGATATGGCTGGGGGTTGGTTACAGCATTTCTTTCACATGACCCATCAATTTAGACAAGTGTGCCTGGGTAAGAGTCATCTAATAATGATGAAATATTGTTATCTGAACACTTTGTTTTTGATATAGCTACTATGCAAACACGCAAGTAAAAATTTCACTGTACCATTTACACCTTCTGTATGTGACAAATAAACATAGATTTGATTGTATATGGTGTGTGTTCACCAGACAGTAATGTGAAGAACAACATGACCTGCATCAAAGTCAGATTAGGATATAGGCCCAGGACTGGATAAAGTGTATTTTTACCTGGAGATGATTCTTATTGTAGGCCACCACTTGTACCACTTTTAGTCTTGAAATCGTTGGTTGTTTACAACACTACTCACTCTGTTTAGCACATGGCCTCGTGTGAATCCTTAGAGATGGGTGGGGCTAAGGCTTAAGACGGTGTGAACAGGTATAGGTGGATAGGTGTAAACAAGGAAGAGCTCTCCAGTAGGTGCACCAAAACATTCACGGGCCATTTTTCCCATTGTTTCTCAACTGCAGTGTATGATATACCATTTTCTAGCTCTGAGTCTCTACTTTTATCCAATGTAAAAAATTTAAAAAACACCGTTTCAAAATGTTCCACATACAACTGAATTGTGGTGGTGGGTCACATAATCGGATCCATCTTATTTTCTTCTAAATCTTAAGCTATCAAGGGGTAGGCCTGTGGTTTTCTCCATCTTCATTAATAAATATAGGCCTACGGCATATCCACTCATACCCCCTCAAATCGAGACTTAGTTTTAACTTGAGAGCAATTCACTGACACAGAGGTAGGCTATTCAAAGAGTGCATGGTGGGTGGAGGAATTGACTGATAAATCTATGGTTGTAGCACTATAGCCTAATGTTGTCTGTGAAACAGGTAGGCCTACCTCTTACTTCATAAATAGGAAGAAATAGACTCCAACACAAAGCCCGCTTGTTGTTAGCAGTCTAACTAAAACGAGGACGGTTTAAATGAATTATGCCTACTTGAATTTGCCTACTTTCAGCACCATGAGCTGTCCGAGTCTCAGCACCACAATGTAAGTTACTCACATCTGGCTTATTGTGAGGTCAATAACTCTGATACATACATAAGGGGCAAGAAACATTTCAAAAATAAATCATTATAGTACTAACAAGCTATCAAAGTGGACCTCCGGTCCTCCTTCTAATCTTCATGCTCTCCTCCTCAAACTGAACAGAACATAGGCTTTAGGCAAGGCCAAAAAAACGCATATTTTCCAAGAAGCCTTCTCCTTATCTACCACCGTAGGCCTACACAGCACAGCCATTGGTTAGGCAGCAGGCCGGGGCTCAGAATATCCACTGCAGTGTGTAATGCAGTCTAGTTTTATATTTAACTAGGCAAATCAGTTAAGAACAAATTTTTATTTTCAATGACGGCCTAGGAACAGTTGTTTAACTGCCTGTTCAGGGGCAGAACGGCAGATTTGTACCTTGTCAGCTCGAGGGTTTGAACTTGCAACCTTCCGGTTACTAGTCCAATGCTCCGACCACAAGGCTACCTATACCAACCCAGCAGCTATCTTAGAAATAGAACTTTGCGCTGTGCTTCTACGAGCATGCATATCGTAGCCTATGAGCTATGGATCATTTGATTGAGACCCCACTAAATACAGTAGAAGTAAGAAGTTTACATACACTTAGGTTGGAGTCATTAAAACTTGTTTTTCAACCTCTCCACAAATTTCTTGTTAACAAACTATAGTTTTGGCAAGTTGTTTAGGATATCTACTTTGTGCATGACACAAGTAATTTTTCCAACAATTCTTTACAGACAAATTATTTCACTTATAATTCACTATATCACAATTCCAGTGGGTCAGAAGTTTACATACACTAAGTTGTCTGTGCATTTAAACAGTTTGGAAAATCCCAGAAAATGATGTCATGACTTTAGAAGCTTCTGATTTGAGTCAATTAGAGGTGTACCTGTGTATGTATTTCAAGGCCTACCTTCAAACTCAGTGCCTCTTCACTTGACATCATGGGAAAATCAAACGAAATCAGCCAAGACCTCAGGAAAAACAACTATATACCTCCACAAGTCCTCCACAAATTCCTGAAGGTACCACGTTCATCTGTACAAACAATAGTATGCAAGTATAAACACCATGGAACGACGCAGCCGTCATACCGCTCAGGAAGAAGACGCGTTCTGTCTCCTAGAGATGAACGTGCTTTGGTGCAAAAAGTGCAAATCAATCCGAGAACAACAGCAAAGGACCTTGTGAAGATTCTGGAGGAAACGGGTACAAAAGTATCTATATCCACAGTAAAACGAGTCTTATATCGACATAACCTGAAAGGCCGCTCAGCAAGGAAGAAGCCACTGCTGCAAAACCACCATAAAAAAGCCAGACTACGGTTTGCAACAGTACGTAGGGACAAATATTGTACTTTTAGAGAAATGTCCTCTGGTCTGATGAAACAAAAATATAACTTTTTGGCCATAATGACCAATGTTATGTTTGGAGGAAAAAGGCGGAGGCTTGCAAGCCGAAGAACACCATCCCAAATGTGAAGCACGGGGGTGGCAGCATCATGTTGTGGGGTGCTTTGCTGCAGGATAGACTGGTGCACTTCACAAAATAGATGGCCTCATGAGGTAGGAAAATTATGTTGACATATTGAAACAACATCTCAAGACATGGAGGCCTACCAACCTGACTCAGTTACACCAGCGCTGTCAGGAGGAATTGGCCAAAATTCACCCAACTTATTGTGGGAAGCATGTGGAAGCCTAGCCAAAACATTTGACCCAAGTTAAACAATTTATAGGCAATGATAACAAATACTAATTGACTGTATGTAAACTTCTGACCCACTGGGAATGTGATGAAGTAAAGAAAAGCTGAAATATATCATTCTCTCTACTATTATTCTGACATTTCACATTCTTAAAATAAAGTGGTGATCCTAACTGACCTAAAACAGGGAATTTTTACCCGGATTAAATGTCAGGAATTGTGAAAAACTGAGTTTAAATGTATTTGGCTAAGGTGTATGTAAACTTCCGACTTCAACTGTAGGATATAGGCGCACTTGACATTGCGCACCCAGCGGAGAATCAGAGATGAGGAGCAGGATCTTGCACATGTCGACATATAGCCTAATAAGAAACTAATTCTCAAACACTGAAAAATATTTACATTTCATTTCCAATTACATGACCCTCCCTTTGACTAGATTTAAACAATACTAAATCTTCCCCTTGACTGAAATTGAAAAAGCATGACCCTCCCCAATTTTCCTCCAAGTAACCATTCTGTAAATTTCGATCCATCCCTAAGGGAGGAAAGCCAGGGAGTAACTTCTCCTTTTCCGTTCAACCCCTTCCTCCCTCCCTATCGAGAACTTATTAAAACATCATAAATAATGAATGTCCATCTACAGCCAGGGCTCCGTTATTAGTTCCAGCCAGTTTTCCCCGCCGTCTTGCTTCTGCTCTTAAAAAGTAGGTAAAGATAATGAGAGAGTCAGTGTCTCTGTTGTAAGCCGCCACCTCATTATGCTGCCCTACAATCAATTACAAGGGGGTGTGTGAGCCTGCCAGACTCTAATGTGGAACCGTGGCTGTGGCAGGAGTTACTGCTGCTATAGTCCTGCTGGGCTAACCTGCCTCAGTTTAGGCTGAGTCCACATTCATCTCAAGGCGTCCTTTCCTTGTCTCCTTTCCTTTGTGATCGCTGATAGGTGTAAGGACTGGATGGTCTAAATGATGATCTTAATTTGAGCCAGTTTGCTACAGCAGAAAACATGAATTATTATGTGAATTAGAATTAATGGGCATTTTTTTGTAGGGGGTGATACATTTTTTATTATGGCAAATAAAGTCTACAATTTGGAAATGACAAACTTTTTCAAACTCAAATTTACCACAAGTTGCAAGTGCAGGAAAAATCTCAGCAACAAAAGTGTGATCAAATGAAGATCCTAGATCTGTACTACTCCATCTCGGTTTTATTTTCCAAGACCTTCGAACCTTATAAGGCCTTGGTGAACATAAGGAAAGGAGATGTGACTATTGGGACGCTGCATACAGTTAGCCCCAAGTACAATAGCATTACAAATAACGTTGGCACAGAAGCTGCACAAAGCGGCAGTAGGCCAGGAAGGGGCAAAACACATTAAACAAAGAACAAGGGCACAGGAAATCACTATGCAGGCCCTCTAGAAATTGAAACGCTTGATGAAAGCGGTTGTGTAACATCATTGTTTCAAAGGAATAAAGCTTGAGATAATAGCTACATATGATGTACACTGAAGCTGAATGAGGCTGAGCAGGGAATAAGCATCTGACTTCAGCATCATTTTCATTACAGCGGATGTGAGCTGAGGTCCACTCTAGATGATGTCATCCTGGGACCACACCCACAGCACTATACTGAAGCAATTATGTCTGGCTCAAATTACAAGGCCCTCCTGACTCCATACACACGCACACACACACATTCTCTCTCACACACTCTCACACACACACACTCTCACACACACACACACACACACACACACACACACACACACACACACACACACACACACACACACACACACACACACACACACACACACACACACACACACACACACACACACATACACACCATTCCCAGAGTCTCTCATTTATTACGTTAGGCAAGAAAAATAAGAAATCAATATTTCAGCAGGGGTATTTTTAAAAGCTGCCGCGTTTCCAATTCTGCCCCACCATTTGCTTTGCGTGTTTGATGCCTATGAAAAGACAGAACCAGGCGGTGCTGTTTACTCTATGATGAGCAGCACCAGGAGGCAATGAGATAGCGCCTCAGATTCTTTGAGGTCGACTTCTCCAATTTCAAAACTAAGGCTGAAATCAACTGAGAGATGACACACTGCTGAATTGCTTCACAGTATAACTGAGATAAGTTCCTAATCAAACACTTAGGTTAGACACAGATCTACAGTCTGCCCAGTGACACTGAAATGACATTAGCATTGTCGCTAATTGTTTCCCAATCGGTTTGTCATTTGATTTAATCTGCTCGTTATTGTTGTTCTGCTAAATTCAAGGAACATTTTCCCCAACATCAGAAGGAACCATATTCCACACAGTCTTATTACAGTATCTAATATTTGCTCTACTGTATTGAAAACAAATGCCCTCTTCAAATAATTACAGACACATTCTGAGGAAGCTCCTGTATAGCTAATTAGTGTATGAAACGGATGGAATTAACAATATGGCTCAGTGTGTGTATGTGTGTCTATGTGTGTGTGTGTGTGTGTGTGTGTGTCCCCTTCTGACAACGCTCCAAGACTAGGATCCTCCTCGGTTCTGCTACATGCCATCAATAATTTAGTAGCCAAGATGGCAATTACAGGACCATGTACAATCAAACTAAATATTTGATGAGGCACTAAAACAGTCCCTGGAACAGATCTCTCTCTCTCTCTCGATCTCTCTCTCTCCCTCTCTGAAACATACATAAACACACACACACGCTCGATTGTCTATTGTCTTAACAACACATTAGGACTCTGGTCCCTTATTCCCCGAACTTTGCCAGAGATACAAAAGCAGTTTATTCTGCTAAGAGTGTCATGCACAATTCATTTGCTCCTTCTAAAATATTGAGCGGACACATTATGTATTTTATAAGGGTTTGTTTTCACTTCCGACGTATCAAGGAAGGCCGTCTCTCTGCCTGGAAATCAACACAGTACATGAGGAGGGCTCAATCAGACAAACGGATGGCCTTAAATATCCAAATCAAATTGATCGCAATATAAGCCAGCACCAGGATTTTACCTCACCTTTCATCTTTGATCAGACACCGATTATTCAACATTAAAAATGATGTGACATAAAATCCATTACTGCTGAACATTTTTGAGATGACTTTGTCTGAACCTGGTAAATTGGCAGCTGGCCATTTCCACTAAAGGATACAACAACTCTGCTGCTGTATGAGAGATGATAAATCATTTGATCAGAGTTAATATCTGCCTAGAATATATCTATATTTAATTTATTATGCTGAAGTCAACATGATCCTTTAAAATAAAGCAGTGTTGTTAATGAGAGCTTTGTGTCAGTGAAGCATCAGCTTGCGGAAAACGTGAAAAATGTCACAGTGTGTTCAACAAAATCCCATTTTTTATATGTGAGATCATATGAAAAAACACATGCAGAATTCCTTGAACGCAGATATGAACAGAACATCCCATCATTATTTCATGCAGCAAGTGTGGCTGGCTCTATTCTGAGGGTGGATGTGAGAAACTGCTTTGGAGCACAGAGAGAATGGAGTTTGTTTGGCCAAGTAAACCAGTACGTGTTCCACCACAACCTCCTGTCTGTTGGTACTTAAATCCACCCATCGCACGCGTGCGCACACACACACACACACACACACACACACACACACACACACACACACACACACACACACACACACACACACACACACACACACACACACACACACACACACACACACACACACACACACACACACACACACACACACACACACACACACTTCTCCGCTGCACTCAGGTTTCCTCTGGTCCTTCCTCAGCTGTGTTTTGGCCTTGTTGCCATGGCAAAGAACATATTTATCCTTCCAATCAAAATCACTCCACGACATAATGCTCTAACGAGAGAAAATAAAACTGTGACTCGCGGTGACCTCATGGCCCCGGCATGCATTAGAAATTGTAGCAAGCTGCAAAAATCTGTCGTTTGCTTCCTGTGCCGAGAAACATATCGTCAAATCACGCATCAGAAAGATCACGGTTTGTTCAGAAACAACATTCTTGATATCAAACAATTATTTCATGTTTTTCTTTTCCAATTTTGGCGAGTTTTGGAAAACACACATGAGTGTAATTACATTAGATAGAACACCTTTCAACCTCAGTACTGTTAGGAAAGTTTGAAACGGTAGAAGAGACATGTTGTCGTTATCTCTGAGGTGTTTTGGAGGTAGGGTAAAACCCTAAAGCGGGGAACGGTGAACAGATGTGGTCGGGTTGTGTATGGGGAGCATCAGATATAGAACCACAACAAACGCAGTGCATCAAAAGCAGAGGCTGAGAGCTCACACTGAGGGATTCAGCAGGAGTGAAACAGCAGGTGGACACACATACGCACACACTGTGATGAGTGAAACAGCAGGAGGGTACACACACAAGTATGCATGCATGCATGCATAGGCTACACACACACACACACACACACACACACACACACACACACACACACACACACACACACACACACACACACACACACACACACACACACACACACACACACACACACACACACACACACACACACACACACACACACACACACACACACACACACACACACACACACACAGTGATGAGTGAAACAGCAGGAGGAGGGTACACACACAAGCATGCATGCATGCATAGGCTACACACACACACACACACAATACGTTCCACTGCAGGGGGAGAATCACCACAACGACAGGTAAAGCCCTGAACAGCGATGTATGGAGCTGAATGAGGAAGCAGCTCTATATCTTTCATAGAGGTGGTGTTGAATATTCATTGAATCATCAACTTGACTAGGTCCAGTGACAGCTTGAAACAGGACTGTTGGAGCATCAATTGAGTCTCTT
Organism: Oncorhynchus gorbuscha; assembly: GCF_021184085.1. Classification (NCBI taxonomy): domain Eukaryota; kingdom Metazoa; phylum Chordata; class Actinopteri; order Salmoniformes; family Salmonidae; genus Oncorhynchus; species Oncorhynchus gorbuscha. The sequence continues at coordinate 38,010,978 of NC_060195.1, read as the reverse complement.
TGAGTAAGTAAGTCTGATGCAAAATGTTGTATTTTTCCTTTGACATGAGTGCCAAGACAGATGAGGCTTCTGTCTGGAAACATCTGAGGCAGTGGTTCTTAACCTGGGTTCGGTCGAACCCCAGGGGTTCGGTGAGTCAGTCTCAGGGGTTCGGCGGAGGTTAAGACACACATCCGACTCATATGATTCGTGATGACACGCCCCGCTTGGCCATCATTGGCTTCAGGTGATCACGCTACATCGCTTGGCCTATCTGTGCTGCAGGGAATTTGGTGCGCTCAGTAGTCGACTTGTGACTGTCGTGATGGTACGTCTTGTGATTTCTTAATATTTTAATCCCTTCATACTTACTATGTCGAGCAAAAAAAGAAAGTGGTCAGACAAATATGTACAATATGGATTCACATGTATAACGGAACGTGATGGGAGTCAGCGTCCTAACTGCATGATTTGTAATGCCAAGTTGAGCAATTCTAGTCTAGCACCGGTAAAACTAAGAGAACACTTCCTTAAGCTGCATGGAGATGGAAAATACAAGAACACAAGCTCTCTGAATTCAAGGTGAAGAGAGCCAGATTGGATGAAAAGGCTACTCTGCCTGTTTTCGGCTTTGTACAACAAACCGATCCTCACAGCATCGTACGAAGTAGCTTACCTGATCGTAAGGCAGGGCAAACCACACACCATTGGTGAAACACTCATGAAACCAGCTGTGTTGAAGATGGTGAATATCATGCTGGGAAAAGAGGCGGAAGTTAAGTTATCCCAAATTCCACTTTCAAATGACACCATCAGCGACAGAATAGAGGACATGAGCAAAGACATCTTGGCTCAAGTAGTTGCAGATCTGATTTCAAGCCCGGCAAAATTCAGCCTTCAACTCGACGAAACCACAGACGTTTCCAATCTAAGCCAGCTTGCTGTATTCGTGCACTATGTGAAAGACGACGTGATAAAGGAAGATTTTTTTATTTTGTAAGCCTCTTACAACAACAACTAAGGCAGCCGATGTGAAGAAACTTGTGGATGACTTCAAAGACAACAATCTTTCGTGGGATATGGTTTCTGCAGTTTGTTCGGACGGAGCTCCAGTCATGCTGGGAAGAAAGTCTGGTTTTGGTGCGCTAGTGAAAGCCGATGCACCACACATCATTGTTACGCATTGTATCCTGCACAGGCATGCGTTGGCAACAAAAACTTATTAAAAATTGTAATGGAATGCGTGAACTATGTGCGAACTAGTGCTCTGAGGCAACACATCTTCAGTGAGCTCTGTAAAGAAATGGGCTCTGAATTCGAGGTACTTCTGTACCATTCTAACTTTCGGTGGTTATCCCGGGGACAGGTGCTGAATCGTGTTTTTGCCGTGCGTGTGGAATTAGGCCTGTTTTTGCAAGAGCACCAACATTGTCATGCAAATTGCTTCAAAAATTCGGAGTTCATTCTCATTTTAGCGTACATGGCTGATATCTTCGCAGCTCTCAATCATCTCAATCAAAAGATGCAGGGCGGTGGAGTCAACATCATCGAAGCGGAGGAAAACCTGAAGGCTTTTCAAAAAAGCTACTGTTATGGAAGCGACGAACAGAGAACGATAACTTCGCACACTTTCCCCTGCTGGACGACTGTGTAAGTAAGATCGAAGATGTATCTGGAATCGGAGTCATTTCTGTACCCGCGGAACTGGACGGATACTTCCCTACAAGAGAGTCATATCCAGCATGGGTCAGACAGCCGTTCACATTTAGTGTTGAGACAACAGATGTCAATGATGAATACCTTGATGAAATCATTGAATGTTTTGGTGTCAACAAATGGTAATGTACCCTGTTATTGCCAAGGAAGCTCTGGAGATGTTCATACCGTTTGTTACAACATATCTTTGCGAGCAATCCTTTTTGAGGATGCTGGACATAAAAACGAAGAAAATGAAAAGACTTTGTTGCGAAAATTACATGAGAGTGGCACTTGCCACGGTGAAGCCGCGCATTTCTGAACTGGTCTCTGAAAGGCAACAGCAGAAGTCACACTGATTTGCAGTAAATATTCATTTATGTTTTTGTGTGAAAATCATGTTTGGATGATTTTGTTCTTTGAACACAGTGATGTTGATGTACGGTTCATTTTGTGCACCAGTAAAATATATATCTATGTTTTGAATTTGAAAAAATCATATTTTATTTTTCCAATTAAGAAGGGTTCGGTGAATGCGCATATGAAACTGGTAGGGTTCAGTACCTCCAACAAGGTTAAGAACCATTGATCTGAGGTTAAAGGCTGTTTCAGGCTATAGGTCCTTGCTATAGGATAGGCTGGGTGGAACTTCCACCATATTGCTTATACTTATCCAATCCTTCCAGATCTATAAGTGCCTAGGAGGTAGGAGTTGTCCATTTCCTAGGCATCAGAGAGTCGAACACGAGCACATTCCCCTATGTCGGCTGGTCAAAACCACAGACCTGTGGCTACCAGCTAGCCTCTCCTCCCTCACATGTCTACAATCACCGTCTCGGCGAGAGAGAGGACGGGCTGTCCAACAACCTGTCCGCCGAATGCAGGCGGAAGGTGAAAAAAAGAAAATCCCTTCCTGACACGTTGATTGACAGCTCCATCCAGGCCCCCAGCACTGAAATCAAGCTGTCAGTCTGGGGGCGGCGACGGAGGAATTGTCCTCTCAGATTTAAATACAGCCCATAATAGGCTACCATCTATCACGCCGGCCGCCCAGGTTATTCTTAGACACCTACATTAGCCCTTGGCCCAGATAGGAATGTCACCAGATTAAACATCCAATTTGTTAACCGGCCGGACCAGAGGTGCTGCTTCTTGACAGGACTTACAAACAAGCACAAATGGCCCCATTTTTCACACCGGGGCCTGCAGGCTTCTTAATGCAGAGTGGACCTCGGGCCTAGCGCCAGAGCAGGCAGGCTGTCGAGGTAGAGAGACGGAGCAGAGGGGTGTGCTTGTAGAGTGGCAACACACACACACACACAGACACACACACACTGGAGTAACAAAGACCTGAACACTATACACCTGATGATTCTAACAATTTATACAGAAAAGACAGATGTTTCACCAAATGATGCCTGTTATTCACCAATAAAGGCTCTCTATTCTGATTTTAAAGGAGCCTACCGGTGCATACTGCACACTCAGGGCATGGTAGAATCAATCAGGCCTAATCCACTGCTGTAGCATGCTAAGGCCCAGGGAGAGGGAGATCCACTGTATACTTGAGATGAAGCCATATATTTCAGTCAATGAGGGCCCTATGGACAGACTGGGAGCATATTGGTAAACAGAGGGAGAGATGGACTAGCAGATGCCACCAGTTTAGACCCTGCAGACTGGGAGACAGTGTGAGAAATATGGGGATGTAAGGCAGACACCAAGCACAGCCAGAGCCATGGAAACGGTCTGCAGGGAGACATCTTACTTGGAGGAGAGGGAGGAGATATACATGGGGAAATACTGTGAAAGAGTATCTATACTGCAGATTGTAACTGGACGAAGGGACTGAATGCAAGTCCTGTCAGTAAGCAGGCCTGAACACAAATGTATTGTATATGGACTTCCTGTATAGGAGAGAAACGTAACCACCGAACTAGCGAATAACAAAAAGTCTCTTAGAAAAAGAATGCAAATTATAATGGTCTGAGAAATGGACCGTACTAAGTAATATCATTTCAGTTTTTTGTATTATTCTTCAGAGGAAGAGTGATTTATCCCTTACTTTGTCTGTCAGACAAATGTTTTTCTCTATGGCTAGTACTATTCCAAACGAGGCCTGGCGTCATAAAAACGAATACACGGCGTCAAGTATTTAATTAAGTATCTAGGCAGAGACGAGTGAGCGTCTTGCTTTATTGAACCAAAATTAAAAATAACTCTCCCATTTGAATAAACGGCCTGGGGGTTGCCTCTCAAGCGCTTCATTATAATATCGCACATATGCCACTTTAACCTCTTTAAGCGCCGGCCCCTTCAATTGTTTGTGAATGGAGACAGAACACGCTGAGAACGCCTCTCATCAACAACAGAGAGACTTCCTCCCCTGTCACCTGACTAGGGAAAAACATGGCAACCTCCTGGTTGTTCTGTTTGTTTGTACTCTTTGTGTGCTGAGGAGGAGATAAGACAAAGAAGGAGGGAGGAAGGAGGGAGGAACAAACAGATATACAGCCGGTGATATGTTGATAGAAACAGCATAATGATGCAACCGTTACAAAGTAAATGTAATTTAGTTCCGCCTTTGAAGTCGGTGGAGAACCCAACCACGTTAGAACGTCTCAAACGGTAAGTTTAATCAAACACGACTGGAGCCCAAATAAAAGGGGAGGAAATTTCAGCCGGGCGTCAACATAGCACCAAGCTACACCTAATTGGAACAAACAGCGGCAGGGCTTGGGTAGAGAAGGGGGGGGGGAATGTGTTGTGCTCCTCTTCCAACTGGAGCCGTCTCATTTCCAGACGTAGGTTTTTAAATCACAGAGAGCAAAAGCCCAATGATATTCTCCATCTGTTTGGCCCAGGAATTCTCTCAGCTGCTTTGGGAGGGACGTGGTCAGGGACAAGGTGTACTCCCTCACACCATCTGCCTCTACCTTGGCCTGGCCCTGGACACTGCTTAGGTGGGGCAGTTGCTGCAGCCTTGAAAAACCACACCCCAATACCTCCTCCCAGTCTCACCCAACAGATTTAGCTTCATGAACACATGATGTTTCCTGCTGCTCGTAAAAGTAGGGAGAAATGGGTGTCAAGTTGTGATTATCGTTTTGATACTTTGCTCTCAAAACCCGAGCCAAAAGGTACGTGAGTTTTTGAGTCTGTCCTTAAGGGAAATGGGTCTGGCGACTATGGTCCAGATTCAATTGAACTAGCCTTAGCAATAATGTTAAGCAAGACCTGTTAGCACAAAGTTTGAAACTTTTTTTCCTCAGGAAATAAATAATATAAGTCAAATATATTAATACAAAAAAAAAATGACAGTTGTTTCCTCTTTTGTTTTAGCCTGTGAAAAAAGGAGGTCCCCAAAAGACCTGTCTGCTAGGTGTATCAGTGAAATCCATCCTACCTGCCCCTGACCTACACTGGAGAGTTCCACTCCCAGTGTGGGAGAATAGAGTTGCTACTACAATGGACTGCAGATGAGTCTGAACATAAAAGGAAACAGATCCTCTCTATACTCTAACCATCCCACCCAATGAGACCTCAGCACCACACTAATGAAACATCAAATAATCCATTGAATTTTAATTTATGCCGGGTTGAAACTTTTATTTTCATTTCAAAAACAATAGGCTGCTTTCATCAGCGAGGAGCGTTACCTCCTTTATTGTCCAGAGTGCAGGATTGAAGTCAACATTTATCTTTTCATATTTCCAGTCAGTGTAAGTGGATTACTCATGAAATCATTCACTGCTAATAGCATCCAGATGCCAAAGTGCCAGAGAGGAATTAAGTCTCTCTTTAGAGCGATGATGTGGACACACAGTATCTTACTGTATGTAACTGCTTCCTGGAGCATTGAAATATGCATCTCACAGATATTTCCTGTGTATGAAATTGTCATTCATATTTCAAATATATACTCAAGTAAATGAATGATGAAAAAGAAGGGAAAAGATGATTTTGAAAAACAATTGTTTGCTCTTTGCCGTGGGTTATGTCCCTAAAAAATGATGAGCACACACACACACACACACACACACACACACACACACACACACACACACACACACACACACACACACACACACACACACACACACACACACACACACACACACACACAAACAGGCATCAATCAATGGCCAGCAAGAAACAAAGACCAAGTAAGAAGAGGCACTTTATTACAAATATCATAAATATTCATAAGTGGGTGACAAGTGAGGAGTAATTGATACGGAGCTGTTGGGAAAGCTGCAGATATTCCAGCATGGCTGTCTGCCACAGGAGAGTGGAGAGAGAAATGAAGCCCTGAGAGCAGTGCAGGTGCACAGCCTGGATCCATCCCAGGCACACACAGGCATGCAGGCGCAAACACAAAACACACACACGGTACAGGCACACATATACACTCGTAAATGTACCCATACGGACATGAATACTTTCTCCAGACTCCAGCAGACATACCCATAAATGACAAATGCGTTGCACAGACATCAACATATAGCACCGCAGGTTCACTGATAATACATACGTGCGCAAGACCACAATGCGCACACACACACACACTACGCTCAAGACACATGGGTCACCCGTACACAGCTCTTTTACAAAAACAGCTACATACCCTCAATCACACACAGCCATGGCCAAATACCTCAGTGACAAAAGCATTATCTCAGCATCAGCTGCTGGGTGTGCTCCCTCTCTGGATTTCACATTATCCCTCCACTCCAACCATTCAGATGGGAGTCAAGAGGTGTGTGTGTGTGTGTGTGTGTGTGTGTGTGTGTGTGTGTGTGTGTGTGTGTGTGTGTGTGTGTGTGTGTGTGTGTGTGTGTGTGTGTGTGTGTGTGTGTGTGTGTGTGTGTGTGTGTGTGTGTGTGTGTGTGTGTGTGTGTGTGTGTGTGTGTGTGTGTGTGTGTGTGTGTGTGTTCAACTGTATTTGTGGTGACCAGAAGTCCCCACAAGAATAGTAAACAAACAAACATTTGACCAACTGGGGATATTTTGTTAGTCCCCACAAAGTCAAATGCTATTTCTAGTGGGTTAGGTTAGAATTAGTTTTAGGTTTAGAATTAGGTTTGGGGTTAGGAGCTAGGGTTAGTTTTAAGGTTAGGGTTAGGTTTTTGGGTTAAGGTTAGAGTTAGGGTTAGGGTTAGGGTATGGGTTAGCGTTGGGTTAGGGATTAGGGAAAATGACCCAAGCCCAGCTCATTTAATCCCTACCATTGTGTCGCTGAGTTGTCATAATGCTTCAGCAAATGTACATTATCCCAGGGGCGCTGGAAGACACAATGTAAGTGACCTAAGTCATGTACCTCTTACTGCCCTGAATGCCTCTGCTGATCCTACAGCTATTGAATGCAGTAATCATGTGCCTATGATCCAGAGTTATACTGTTAGCACTGAGGTGGTGTGCCCTAGCAGGAAGTCCACTGTGTGCAGCTCACCCTGCACTAACATAAATAACCTGAGGGTGTCTACTTCTGCTAAGCTTTCCAGAAAAGCAGGAAAAACAATCAAGCATCCCAGAAAGTGTTAAAAATAACCCACATTAACATATGTACCTTAAGAAACAAAGTTCATGAAATCAATAATTTGCTAGGAACAGAAGATATTCATATTTGGACAATCTATGAAACTCACTTAGATAATACCTTTGATGATACAGTGGTAGCAATACATGGTTATAAGATCCACAGAAAAGAAAGAAATGCCAAAGGTGGAGTTGTGGCCATTTATTTTCAGAACCACATTCCTGCAAAGCTTAGAGAGGATCTCATGTTAAAACTGTTGAAGTAATATGGCTACAGGTTCATCTGCCTCACCTAAAGATTCCATAGGCCACCAAGTGATAAAGTGTGAAATGCTTGACAATGTATGTGATATCAATAGCGAGGTATATTTTCTGGGTGATTTAAATATTGACTTGCATTCATCAGACTGACCACTCAAGAGAAAGCTTCAAACTGCAACCTGGTTCAGTTATTAACTTGTTAGGGACTAGCTCCCTCTGCGGGGATCAAATCAGCGGAAATTTCAAAGGCGCCACGTATAGTTTTTGATAAAACTCAAACTTTCATTAAAACACACATTCAAGGTACTGAATTAAAGCTACACTCGTTGTGAATCTATCCACCGAGTCAGATTTGTAAAATGCTTTTCGGCGAAAGCATGAGAAGCTATTATCTGATAGCATGCACCCCCAAATTACTGGAACGTCACCTAAAACGACAGATTTTGCGGTAGCCGGCGCTACCCAAAACGCAGAAATAAAATATAAAACATTCATTACCTTTGACGAGCTTCTTTCTTGGCACTCCTAGATGTCCCATAAACATCACTATTGGGTCTTTTTTTCGATTAAATCGGTCCGTATATAGCCTAGATATCGATCTATGAAGACTGTGTAATCAAGGAAAAAACTGAGTTTTATAACGCGACGTCATTTTTTAAAATTAAAAAAGTCAACGATAAACTTTCACAAAACACTTCGAAATACTTTTGTAATGCAACTTTAGGTATTAGTAAACGTTAATAATCTATGAAAATGATCACGAGGCGATGTATATTCAATAGCTCCACGTCCTGATATCATGTCCAAATATTTCTCAACCAAAATATCCTGTCGGAGACCGGAAGAAATGGGCTGTCTCTTGTTCGTTTGACCAAGAAACAAAGCCTAGGCAAATGACAAGACTGTTGACATTGTGTGGAAGCTGTAGGAATTGCAATCTCGGCTTCATGTAATTTGGTTTCCCATCAACAATACCGGCAACTGGCGCATTAGTATATTTTCCAGTTTTCCCTGCGCTTTTCGATGAAACGCACGTTCTGTTAAAGTCACAGCCGTGATTTAACCAGTTTTAGAAACGTCAGAGTGTTTTCTATCCACACATACTAATCATATGCATATACTATATTCCTGGCATGAGTAGCGGGACACTGAAATGTTGCGCGACTTTTAACAAACTGCTGTACAATCGATTGGCAAACATACTGCAAATTGAGAAATCATGTGACTAAACTGAATAAAAAGAAGAAGAAACTACATTATGAAATAAAGATAAATGACATAATGAATGATAGTAAAAATCTTTGGAGCACCTTAAATGACATTTTGGGCAAAAAGACAAACTCCGATCCATCATGCATGGAATCAGATGGTTCATTCATCACAAAACCCACTGATGTTTACAACTACTTTAAGGATTTTTTCATTGGCAAGATGAGCAAATGTAGGCATGATATGCCAGCAACAAACACTGACACTACACATCCAAGTTTATCTGACCAAATTATGAAAGACAAGCATAGTAATTTTGAATTCCGTAAAGTAAGTGTGGATGTGGTGAAAAAAATTATTGTTGTTTATCAACAATGACAAGCCACCGGGGTCTGACTACTTGGATGGAAAATTACTGAGGATAATGGCGTACGATATTGCCACATCTTCAATATAAGCCTAGTAGAAATTGTGTGCCCTCAAGCCTGCAGGGAAGCAAAATATATTTCCCTACCTAAGGATCGTAAAGCCCCCTTTACTGTCTCAAATAGCCAACCATTTAGCCTGTTACCAACCCTTTGTAAACTTTTGGAAAAAATTGTGTTTGACTAGATACAATGCTATTTTACAATAAACAAATTGACAACAGACTTTCAGAATGCTTATAGGGAAGGACATTCAACAAGCACAGTACTTACATAAATGACTGATGATTGGCTGAGAGAAATCGATGACAAAATGATTCTGGGGGCTGTTTTGTTAGACTTCATTGCGGCTTTTGACATTATTGATCATAGTCTGTTGCTGGAAAAACATATGTATTATGGCTTTACACCCCCTGCTATACTGTGGATAAAGAGTTACCTGTCTAACAGAACACAGAGGGTGTTCTTTAATGGAAGCCTCTCCAATAAAATCCAGGTAGAATAAGGAATTCCCCAGGGCAGCTGTCTAGGCCCCTTACATTTTTCAATCTTTACTAATGACATGCCACTGGCTTTGAGTAAAACTATGTATGCAGATGACTCAAAACTATACATACCCTTGTAAAACTGACCATCCTACCAATCCTCGACTTCGGCGATGTCATTTACAAAATAGCCTCCAATACCCTACTTGCTCTATTGTATTTACTTTACCACCATGGCCTTTTTTGCCTTTACCTCCCTTATCTCACCTCATTTGCTCACATCGTATATAGACTTGTTTATACTGTATTATTGACTGTATGTTTGTTTTACTCCATGTGTAACTCTGTGTCGTTGTATGTGTTGAACTGCTTTCCTTTATCTTGGCCAGGTCGCAATTGTAAATGAGAACTTGTTCTCAACTTGCCTACCTGGTTAAATAAAGGTTAAATATGTATATATTTTTTTAATACAGATTAGCTACCACATCGACTGAAATTACTGCAACACTTAAAAAGAGCTGCAGTTAGTTTCAGAATGGATGGCAAGGAATAAGTTAAGTTAGTCCTTAATATTTCAAAAACTAAAAGCATTCACTAAAGCCTAAACCTCAACTAAATCTTGTAATGAATAATGTGGTAATTGAGCAAGTTGGGGAGACTAAACTGTTTGGAGTAACCCTGGATTGTAAACTGTCATGGTCAAAACATATTGATACAACAGCAGCTAGGATGGGGAGTAGTCTGTCCATAATAAAGCGCTGCTCTGCATTCTTAACAGCACTATCAACAAGGCAGGTCCTACAGGCCCCACTTTTGTTACACCTGGACTACTGTTTAGTCGTAGTCAGGTGCCACAAAGAGGGACTTGGGAAAATTGCAATCGGCTCAGAACAAGGCAGCACGGCTGGCCCTTCGACGACACAGTGAGCTAAAATCTATAATATGCATGTCAATCTCTCCTGGCTCAAAGTGGAGGAGAGATTTACTTCATCACTACTTGTATTTGCGAGAGGTATTGACATGTTGAATGCACCAAGCTGTCTGTTTGAAGTACTGGCAGACAGCTCGGTTACCCATGCATACCCCACAAGACATGCCACTAGAGGTCTCTTCATAGTCCCCAAGTCCAGAACAGACTATGGGAGGCACACAGTACTATATAGAGCCATGACTACATGGAACTCTATTCCACATCAAGTAACTCAAGGAAATAGTCAAATTAGATTTTAAAAACATATACAAATATGGAACAGCGGGAACTGTGAAGCAACACAAACAGAGGCACAGACATGTGCATACAAACACATAATAACACACGCACTGTACACATGGAGTTGTAGATATGTGGTAGTAGAGTAGGGGCCTGAGGGCAGATACTTAATATGATGTGAAATCTGTTGTGAATGTATTGTAAAAAAAAAAAAAAATGTTAAATGTATAACTGCCTTAATTTTGCTGGACCCCAGGAAGAGTATCTGCTGCCTTGGCATACAAATACAAAATAGGAATTTGAATGGGACTGAAATGTGTGTCCCCACATGGTTAGTTATACAAGACTGTGTGTGTGTGTGTGTGTGTGTGTGTGTGTGTGTGTGTGTGTGTGTGTGTGTGTGTGTGTGTGTGTGTGTGTGTGTGTGTGTGTGTGTGTGTGTGTGTGTGTGTGTGTGTGTGTGTGTGTGTGTGTGTGTGTGTGTGTGTGTGTGTATTATATGGATTACATACAATACAAGGACTAAGCCAGACATGACAAACAACACAAAGCTGAGAGCTGGGGTCAAAAGGGTCCCCAAGTCCCTGGGAATAAGCTTATGTCTTCATCCGATTTGCCTGATTGGAGCTTTTTGTGGAGTGGTTTGGCGTTTTAGGGTGGTTAGGATGGTTCCTAATCAGCTGGCATCTCCCCTGCCATGACTAGGGCTCAGTAATGTTCTCAGAGGACTCCCTTTTGGCTGGCCACGGTTCTGCCATTACGCTGCCGTGGCACGAATTCTGCTCTGGCATGCTTCAGTGTCCATTCCATGCACATGGCACGTCGGAGAAGATACATATGACATTAGTGTCCAGTGTAACATTTATGGCAAAATACTATCCTGAAACAGTCACAATCTCACTCAATAACTCAATAAAACAAAGGTTCACTATTACATGTAAATGCCTAGATACCATTTCCATAAAGATAACATAATTTAAAGAAAGTATTTAATGCACTGTAAAAATGTGTGCCTAGAATTATTGGTAATCAATGAAATCCTTTTTGTGGGAGTAGATTTAATTGGACTGAAATTATTCTTGAGCAGACTAGTTTGGGTATTAGATTGTAATTGTTGTGCAAATACTATCCTTTATAAAATAGAGGTAGCCCATAGGATTTATCTGGAAATATCTTAGGGGGATAAAAATGACTAACAATCTGCCAAACCTGAACAGGCTACTACAAAAAACCTATGATTTATCAGTAAATCAACAATAGCTGTAATGTGTAAAAGATGTGAAACTTACATGGACACACATTTTATTCACGATTCATTGGATCGGAAACTGCAACAGTCAACTTGAGCTTTATAGCCAAAGGAGAAGCAGTAGAACTACTGGGGTTAAATCTACCTGTTTTCAGTGTCCTCTTTGTGAGCCATAGGAACAGACATGGCAGACATGGCACACACACACACACACACACACACACACACACACACACACACACACACACACACACACACACACACACACACACACACACACACACACACACACACACACACACACACACACACACACACACACACACACACACACACACACCCTGATTTGTAGGCGAAGCCACTGTGCAATTGAGGCAATTTGTTCTTTGCCATTCCGGACAAGCGGACGGGTCACATTCCACCTGGCTAATTAAGGTCTGTGTATCCCAGTGCTGCCACCAGTGCGCACAAGCCGACTGCAACTTAAGCACAAGCTATCGGGGTCAGGAAGGTCATATGGGAACTGGACCACGTTCTGGTTCTCTGCCTAGTTCTGGTCTAGCTTCGCTTCCAATTCGGCTGGCTCCCTAAATGCCCCATCAACATGTTTAATCAAATTAGTAAGCAGCCAAAAATTGACGCTTTTCATTAATTATACAAGATAATTCTAATTGCAAATTCAAATGTATTCGCTCAGAACAGAAGGTGTTCAGTAATATTTCAGGGAATTTGCATATTAAATGGGGGTCGTTCTGCATTATGTATGGTAATGTATGCGCATTGTCTTTATTTTTAACTCGCGGGCCATATGCGCGGCTGCTTGCCTGAGCAGGTGAAAAAAGTCCAGAGTGTTTAATTTCGCTGAACAAACGCAATGAGGCCGTTTGTCAAGTGCTGTACGGTTGGTGTCAATCTATGTTTTTTCCCCCACTTTCCTGGCCCCGCCTTTGATTAGCGGCAGCGATGGCACCACCAGTAAACAAACCTGCGGGTTGCCAGAGCAGGAAGTCACTGCTGTTGAATTTCTCTGCTTCCTGTTTCGGTTTTTGCCTTTTTGTTTGGCGTCTCTTTTCACAGCCAGCAGTCAGAGATGACACCGCATCGTCAGCGGATTTCAAAAACAGAGGGCAGCCGTGTTTCACAGCATGCAACCAACTCAGCACGACCTGAACAATGTAGACAGCTTACAATGGAATTAGGACTGATAGTTGTACTACCTTAAATGAACTGGCTTGCTGGAGTCGGGTTACACACCCGTGCAATACCAAACAACCGCACACTGCTTCACCCGTGGGGGTATTTGGCAAAGAAACTACAAAGCAAATGCATGTGGGCTGTAGGTTTTGTTGCATTTGTATGTTTTCTCAGGGTTGCTTTAAAACAATAGAGGAGCCTAAAATGGGCATATCAGCTCAGTCTTCCATTTGGTGTCCCAGGCCAATCCATCAGAGGAAAGGCTCTGCTAAAGAAGATGAAAGGAGGTTTCCCCAGTCCAGAGCATTACACTGGTGTGAAAAAACCAATACACTGCTTTGGGAAAATTGAACATAATTTACACAAAATGACTCTATGCTGTTTGAACTTGGCACAGCATTACCTGAGCATAAAGGGAAACGTGCACAACTGAATTAGAGAAAATAACAAACCTTATCCCTACAGTTCTGGATGAAAAATATATACATTTCCCTTTTCATCTTCTACTCTGCTCTGACGAAGGCCTTGAGGCTGATACGTAAAGTTTAATAAAGACCCCCCCCCCCCCCCCATTAAAGAGTGCTCCACAACCTGACACTATCCTAAAGCTTCAATGTTGTTTTCTGAGGTGTTAACACAATGTGGGATCATTGAGAAGGGGAGAACGCGGATCCTCTAGGAAAGGTAAATATGAATTAAAGTGGGAAGGAGCAATGCCGGGAGTGATGACAAGTTAGGTCTCAGACTGGAGGATTCACTGAATGAGCGGAGATCCCAGCTCCCTTCACTCCTTCTCAGTCACACAGGACACCTTTTAATAACCCAGCCCCGCGCGCACACAGAGAGAGAGAGAGAGAGAGAGAGAGAGAGAGAGAGAGAGAGAGAGAGAGAGAGAGAGAGAGAGAGAGAGAGAGAGAGAGAGAGAGAGAGAGAGAGAGAGAGAGAGAGAGAGAGAGAGAGAGAGAGAAAAGCTGCAGTCGGACCTTACACATTCCAACATACCACGGCTTTGACTAAAAGACGATAACAAAGCCCCACTACATTGTTCATTCAATGTAAATAGTTCATATGAAGGGAAAAGTGATTTCTCTATAGGAAATCATATCTGCATATTAACACAAACATATTAATAATCAACAATAAAGCAAGGATATGATTCTCTGCTTTCTGCCTGAAAACAGCCGGATGAGGTAATGGACGTGACCGTGCCATCTCTTACACCTCCGTCAGAAAGGGAGAGGAGAGAGAGGGGAAGTTGCCAGTTTGGCCACAGGGTGCCACTGTGCCCGACGGCCGCCCACTCACAGCTAGCCATGGGAAAGTGCAACCTGGCATGCTATTGGTGAAGTGGGTCCACTGCCCAATGAAACCTGGCCCACAGTGAGCTGTACCCCTGGCCAAGGGGGCGACTCCAAGGACATATCTCCCCTGGATCAACGTTAGCTGGACAGATGGGCATCTGGAGAGCCGTTTCCAGCCCCAAACCAGCCACTGATGTCCAGCCAAGGCTAAACTAAACCCACTCACTCCATATCTGGCTCATAGGAAAGTGGTTCCAATGTTTGACTCTACCTTTACTATACATATTGAATGTGACTGTTGTTTTAGTTACGGATGACAACGGCAGTTTGTACTGAAGTGACTGTTTGGGATCTTGGTTTGAGGTCCATTTAGCGGTGGAGGCGTATAGGACTGTAGTACAGATAAGAGCCCGTGAAGTAAAGGCAGGCACACACACGCACACACACACACTCACAGAAATGATTGGTCTCATTAGCCCTGCTTTATCTGGTATTTACACGTATTGACTCCCTCCATACAAGCACAGTAGTTAGACCCCACCCTATAAAGGGGTTCATTGTAGGAAGCCTAATGGGTGTTCTTTCCCCATGTTAGATTAGCACACGACTCACACAACAATTGAGCGCATTATTGCAGTCAATGAAATATATGTAAATAAAAGCACTGATTTGGTTACCTCGTTTAAAGCCGAATCTGTTTCCTGTACAGAAGAACACAGGACAGACACATGTAAAGTTTCATGCTCTGAGGACTGTTTGTTTTTTATTTGTCAAACTTTCAACATAGGTTTGGTTTTTAGTGTTGCCTATCCAAATGCTCACAGTTGTCACGGAGCCCTCCGCAACTTTCCTTACACACACCTGTCCCCTATTCCCACTGATTAGGGCTTTCGATTATTGTTACAATGTCCGTTGGTGTGTGTGAGTACCTGCGCTGTGTGTTTTGAGAACCTGTGCAGATGATTACGGGTCTCGTCCCGTGTGTTAATCATTGTGAGCGTGTGTTAATTATTTGAGGTACTCCTCGCTCTTTTGTTTGAGTTCCAACCCTGTGTTTTTGTTACGTGTTTGTTTGGTCTTTGTTCCCGTGCCTTTACACGGCACGCCGTAATTTGGTTCTAAATAAAAAGCCTAATTACACATTTGTGAGTCTGTCTCCCGAATCCATTATGCCAACGTGACAACAGTCCCGCGTCAAATTGTCAAAACAGAAATGCTGAAACTGCCTTCCAAATGGGTCGCCTCTCCAACACCATGTTATAATTGAGACTTAATTTAACCCTGCTCTTAGCCTGGCTTTATCTGGAGCCGAAATGGTGCCTTTCTGTTGCTCTGGATAGCCTCAGAGTCCTCCATGTGCCTGGGGTCAGGGGGCATAAATGTGTTTCCGTTTGTGCAGAGAAGAAGGCTGCGGAGTCATGCCTCACCATGGGAGAAGCATGGGACAGCGTCTGAAATCAGCTGGAGCCAGCGATGTTTCCCAAGAGAAACTTTAGCCACTTCCTCCTCATGCTCCCTCACTCTACAGGGAAAAACACAACATTCCGAGGTTCGACTCTCTAAATAGATAACACATGTTCCTCTCAAGGGCTGGAAGCCAAACCACAGATCATAAAGACAGAGGTACAGTAAATGTTGAACAATGTGTCGTCTGTGACCGTATCAGTGGTGTTGACGTCGATTCTGTTTCCCGTTCGTGAATTTACCATCAACCACAACTCTTGGAGAATCATTATTTTCTCACTTCCTGACTTGAGGCTTTATTTGTTTCCTTGAGATTGAATCAACCAAACTAACATCAGGGTCGTCCATACAAGTTTCTCTTTATGTGCCGAGTGTGAATGCGGCGGTGTCTATAACGGGAGCTCGGGTCACGGACTCACGGTCTCTCTGTGAGAGGTAGGTGGAAACCCAGCAGAGGTAAATCCAGGTTCATTTCTCATCTGCATGTTGAACCAATGTCAATTAGAGGTCTCTGCTACAACATGTGGACCCGCCAATGTTTCCTCAGGTTGAAAAGGAGCACAAGCACTCATATGGAAATAAAAGTTGTTTAAATGAAACAGATAACTTCATTATAACAGGGGTACAGAAGTAGCTAAACTAATCAACGTTTGCTGTTATCTACTATTAGCAAATCCAGACGTTGGCCCTGGTTATTTCTTGTCTATCAGAATCAAGAGGCTCCCAAGTAGCAAATCCAGACGTTGGCCCTGGTTATTTCTTGTCTATCAGAATCAAGAGGCTCCCAAGTAGCAAATCCAGACGTTGGCCCTGGTTATTTCTTGTCTATCAGAATCAAGAGGCTCCCAAGTAGCAAATCCAGACGTTGGCCCTGGTTATTTCTTGTCTATCAGAATCAAGAGGCTCCCAAGTAGCAAATCCAGACGTTGGCCCTGGTTATTTCTTGTCTATCAGAATCAAGAGGCTCCCAAGTAGCAAATCCAGACGTTGGCCCTGGTTATTTCTTGTCTATCAGAATCAAGAGGCTCCCAAGTAGCAAATCCAGACGTTGGCCCTGGTTATTTCTTGTCTATCAGAATCAAGAGGCTCCCAAGTAGCAAATCCAGACGTTGGCCCTGGTTATTTCTTGTCTATCAGAATCAAGATGCTCCCAAGTAGCAAATCCAGACGTTGGCCCTGGTTATTTCTTGTCTATCAGAATCAAGAGGCTCCCAAGTAGCAAATCCAGACGTTGGCCCTGGTTATTTCTTGTCTATCAGAATCAAGAGGCTCCCAAGTAGCAAATCCAGACGTTGGCCCTGGTTATTTCTTGTCTATCAGAATCAAGAGGCTCCCAAGTAGCAAATCCAGACGTTGGCCCTGGTTATTTCTTGTCTATCAGAATCAAGAGGCTCCCAAGTAGCAAATCCAGACGTTGGCCCTGGTTATTTCTTGTCTATCAGAATCAAGAGGCTCCCAAGTAGCAAATCCAGACGTTGGCCCTGGTTATTTCTTGTCTATCAGAATCAAGAGGCTCCCAAGTAGCAAATCCAGACGTTGGCCCTGGTTATTTCTTGTCTATCAGAATCAAGAGGCTCCCAAGTAGCAAATCCAGACGTTGGCCCTGGTTATTTCTTGTCTATCAGAATCAAGAGGCTCCCAAGTAGCAAATCCAGACGTTGGCCCTGGTTATTTCTTGTCTATCAGAATCAAGATGCTCCCAAGTAGCAAATCCAGACGTTGGCCCTGGTTATTTCTTGTCTATCAGAATCAAGAGGCTCCCAAGTAGCAAATCCAGACGTTGGCCCTGGTTATTTCTTGTCTATCAGAATCAAGAGGCTCCCAAGTAGCAAATCCAGACGTTGGCCCTGGTTATTTCTTGTCTATCAGAATCAAGAGGCTCCCAAGTAGCAAATCCAGACGTTGGCCCTGGTTATTTCTTGTCTATCAGAATCAAGAGGCTCCCAAGTAGCAAATCCAGACGTTGGCCCTGGTTATTTCTTGTCTATCAGAATCAAGAGGCTCCCAAGTAGCAAATCCAGACGTTGGCCCTGGTTATTTCTTGTCTATCAGAATCAAGAGGCTCCCAAGTACACGTGAGCGGAAAAAAAATACCTTTATCGTGTTATAATCTTCTCAACTTTATTAGACCTAAGTGCAACCAAACATTGGTCATCATAGATTACAATTAGATCATGATTGGACAAGGCTTGTCCACGCTTCATATCAAATGTTGCCGTCAGCACAATTTCCTTCATATTAAGTGGACATTCCGGAGCTGAGAGTTTTCTGTTGTCTTATTGAGTTGCCAGTGTGTGTGTGTGTGTGTGTGTGTGTGTGTGTGTGTGTGTGTGTGTGTGTGTGTGTGTGTGTGTGTGTGTGTGTGTGTGTGTGTGTGTGTGTGTGTGTGACAGGCTAGGAGAAGCTAATAGTGAGAGTGCTTTCATTAATGACTGACAGCTAAACAGCCAAACCATTAATAATACTTAAGCTTTCGCTTGGGGCCTGTCAGCCAAACACGAATCGATGGATCAATGCCTACACCCACACTGGCCTGCACAAACACACACTTTCTCAGTCTCTGCCCTGATACAGTCTCTTCACTGATACATATACACCAACACACACACACACACACACCCATGTTCTCTTCAGACTAGGTGTCCCGCTGACTGGCCCTGGCTCTATATTACCAGATGTCTCTCCTCCTGAGGATAAGAGGTTCTAGGTGGAACACAGCGTTGATTTTTACTGGAGATTTTCTTCCCAGCATCTATCCAGGGCTAGAAGAGCTAATTAAGGGGACTGGGTCTGGATCTTTGGATCTTTGATTGGGGCGCTGGGATGTTTTGACAGGTGGGATTAGCACCGTGTGATTAGGAGGGGGTCCGCGTCGAGCTAGCTAAGCTTCCAGTAAGCCCTGCGCCGATGCGGGGAGTAACGCCATGCATGCAGGTGGAGATGGACACCCTCAGTCCCCTACGGTACCGTGTCTACTGCCTACAGAGCCCTACCTGCACTTCTCTACTCACTCATGCCAGACGGACAGAGTACACTCTTAGGTTCTAGATAGAACCCTTTTAGGGAAAAAAAGGTGCTTCGGCTGTCCCCATAGCAGAACCCTTTGAAGAACCCTTTTTGGTTCCAGGTAGAACTGTTTTGGTTCCAGGTTCCAGGTAGAACCTTTTGGGGTTCCATGTAGAAGCCTTTCCACAGAGGGTTCAACCTGGAACCAAAAGGGTTGAACCTGGAACCAAAAAGGGTTCTACTTGGAACCAAAAAAGGGGTCTCCTGTGGGGACAGGCGAAAAAACCCATTTGGAACCCTTTTATCTGAGAGTGTCGGGAATGGGGAAGTATTTAAATGACTTCACTGCATGTATTTGAACTATGTATTACGTCTGTGTATTTTGTCATTAGCATTAGGTTTCGTGGTTGTTTTGTACTTTACATTTTGTCCATCGCCAGCAGCACATAGCGGAAGAAGGCTTTTGGCAAAGCTACGAGAGTTATATGGCTAGGCAGTGAACGTAGAAAACCAGGCTCATGGGCGTCTTCTCAGTGTTGCCGTTAGGCGTTAAATGAACACCTGGCTACAGAGGCTTGGTTCATGTTGTAAGTTAACAACAAACACACCAAGGTTTACTCAGCAGATGGGCTGGAATCAACTGTGGAGAGCAAAATTACCAGAAAAAAATTATAACAAAGAACAAATGGTGTGGACAAAGACTATTGTTAGTCTGTGTGTTGGTGTGTGTGTGTGTGTGTGTATGCACAGAGGACATATTCGTTTGTGCGAGCGAGTCCAGGTGTGTATATGTGTGCTCCCATGTGTTACCACACACACTCACACACACACGTGTATTCTCCCGGTGTGTTTGTAATCCCTCATGGAGCCACCTCAGCAGGTGAAGAGCCTCACTAGAGAGGGGTGACGGGCTATAGGATTAACATTATCTAAAACTCTCCAGCCTCCCAAAGTATCATCCAGCGTGCTTAAGTTAAGGTGCAGGACCGGGGTGATTTGCATAAGTAATTAGCTAATGTGCTGTTCCATTTCTCTCCCATCTGGCTCCATGAGCCAGACCTCATTTCTCAAATTGACAGCCTGGTCTCTATCGCTAGCCACACTGCAACAAGGCGCCCACCAAATTAATTTGTCAACCTTCTCCAGTAATGGGACATTCACCTTGAAAACTCAATTTACCAGAGTCTGTCTGAAGGAAAAAACGAGAGAATTTTCTCAAAAACACTTTGGGGAGAAAACACAACAAATATCACGGCTGAGGTTTTGGTACATGACGACCAGGAGAGGGTGTTGAGAGGGGAAAATTGGCAGAGAGGGTGTTGAAGTGGGTTTAACATTGCTTGTTGTTTGTACCATATAAAGAACATCGAAACAGAGGCACAGTAAAACTGTTGTATCCATCCAATAATTCACACAATAAGCTATTCGTAGAGTCAGATTTTAGCACACTGGGTTGGAAATAAAGGTTAGAAATCTGGCTAAAATGACCGCCAAATTCCTTGACTCTCTCGCTCTCACACACACTGCGATTGTTTGTACCTGAACATCTGAATTGAGATATGATGTGTAACGGGAGCTTTAGGAGATAGAGCCCAAGGCAAGAGATTTTTCACACGCAAGTAACAAAGTAGCATTACAGATTCCTAAGGGCATGGGGTATGGACTCTTTATAATGATCACTAAAGCATAGTGGGCTCTTTCTCGCTCAGTTGTTTTGTGATTTTACCCCGTCTCCACCCACTCCTGGTTATTCTCGTCGGCCCGAGTTGTGACAGGCATGAGCAGGGGGTGCAGGGGTTGGTGGGTGGAGGGGGCTGGCGAGAGCGATGCCAGGGCTCTCTGCTCAGGGACTAACTCAGGGAAATGGGCCAAAAAGCCAATCTAATGAAACCCCCCAAATTAATTTTCAGTCTCATCTTTAGCTGGAGGCGGTGTGGAGAGCCGGGGGAGCCTGCGCCTGTTTGTGGAGAAAAGGATGGAGAGAGAGGGGGAGAAGGAGGAGTGGGAGAGGGGGAGAAGGAGGAGTGGGAGAGGGGGAGAAGGAGGAGTGGGAGAGAGGGGAGAAGGAGGAGTGGGAGAGGGGGAGAAGGAGGAGTGGGAGAGGAGGGAGAAGGAGGAGTGGGAGAGGAGGGAGAAGGAGGAGTGGGAGAGGGGGAGAAGGAGGAGTGGGAGGGGAGGGAGAAGGAGGAGTGGGAGAGGAGGGAGAAGGAGGAGTGGGAGAGAGGGGAGAAGGAGGAGTGGGAGAGGAGGGAGAAGGAGGAGTGGGAGAGAGGGGAGAAGGAGGAGTGGGAGAGGGGGAGAAGGAGGAGTGGGAGAGGAGGGAGAAGGAGGAGTGGGAGAGGAGGGAGAAGGAGGAGTGGGAGAGGGGGAGAAGGAGGAGTGGGAGAGGAGGGAGAAGGAGGAGTGGGAGAGGAGGGAGAAGGAGGAGTGGGAGAGGAGGGAGAAGGAGGAGTGGGAGAGGAGGGAGAAGGAGGAGTGGGAGAGGGGGAGAAGGAGGAGTGGGAGAGGGGGAGAAGGAGGAGTGGGAGGGGAGGGAGAAGGAGGAGTGGGAGAGGAGGGAGAAGGAGGAGTGGGAGAGAGGGGAGAAGGAGGAGTGGGAGAGGAGGGAGAAGGAGGAGTGGGAGAGAGGGGAGAAGGAGGAGTGGGAGAGGGGGAGAAGGAGAGAGGGGAGAAGGAGGAGTGGGAGAGGGGGAGAAGGAGGAGTGGGAGAGGGGGAGAAGGAGGAGTGGGAGAGGAGGGAGAAGGAGGAGTGGGAGAGGGGGAGAAGGAGGAGTGGGAGAGGAGGGAGAAGGAGGAGTGGGAGAGGAGGGAGAAGGAGGAGTGGGAGAGGGGGAGAAGGAGGAGTGGGAGAGGAGGGAGAAGGAGGAGTGGGAGAGGAGGGAGAAGGAGGAGTGGGAGAGGAGGGAGAAGGAGGAGTGGGAGAGGAGGGAGAAGGAGGAGTGGGAGAGGGGGAGAAGGAGGAGTGGGAGGGGAGGGAGAAGGAGGAGTGGGAGAGGAGGGAGAAGGAGGAGTGGGAGAGAGGGGAGAAGGAGGGAGGAGGAGTGGGAGAGAGGGAGAAGGAGGAGTGGGAGAGGGGGAGAAGGAGGAGTGGGAGAGGGGGAGAAGGAGGAGTGGGAGAGGAGGGAGAAGGAGGAGTGGGAGAGGGGGAGAAGGAGGAGTGGGAGAGGGGGAGAAGGAGGAGTGGGAGAGGGGGAGAAGGAGGAGTGGGAGAGGGGGAGAAGGAGGAGTGGGAGAGGAGGGAGAAGGAGGAGTGGGAGAGGGGGAGAAGGAGGAGTGGGAGAGGGGGAGAAGGAGGAGTGGGAGAGGGGGAGAAGGAGGAGTGGGAGAGGAGGGAGAAGGAGGAGTGGGAGAGGAGGGAGAAGGAGGAGTGGGAGAGGGGGAGAAGGAGGAGTGGGAGAGGGGGAGAAGGAGGAGTGGGAGGGGAGGGGAGGGAGAAGGAGGAGTGGGAGGGGAAGGAGGAGTGGGAGAGGGGGGAGAAGGAGGAGTGGGAGTAACATCATATTGAAATAAAAGAGAAAACCTCTCTCTCTCCCCTTCTCTCTCTCGCTCTCTCTCTCTCTCACTCTCTCACTTATTAAATTCCTTTGTGCGCCGCGCCTGTTCCGTGCTCACTGGTGTTAAAATGGCTATTCATTTTGCCAGCTGCCACCCTGGTAGTAAAGGAGAACTGTGACTATGGCGCCAGACCTCTGGGCATAACACACACACACACACACACACACACACACACACACACACACACACACACACACACACACACACACACACACACACACACACACACACACACACACACACACACACACACACACACACACACACACACACACACACAGGTATTAGCAGTGACAGAACTGACATACAGTGAAATAGAGCTAAGTAATGTAGCTAGCATAGCATCTTAGTCGAGCATAGCCCTGGCTTGATGTTAAAATCAGTCCGACACATCCACATATTTCTCTCCGTGCCATTTAGCTGTGCCACTCCCGTGCCACACGCGTCGACCTTGGCGTTTTCCACTGGCGCGGCTGGTGCCATCTGCAGACGGCAGGCTTGGGCAGTAAAGCATCCCGACCCAAAGTTTTTGGGCCCGTTACGCCTCCACCAGGGGCCCGGGCCAGATGGCATTGCCCACTAAGAGGGTTTTACTGCAGCTAAAGACGACCGGGCAGAGCCTGCCCGCCTCCCTTCCCTCTGCTTGCTGTGCCAAATGTGCCCCCCTCTACCCCCCTCGCCAACCCACCCAATATTTCAGTCATGATTATCCGGCACCAGACAATCCTTTAAAAGCCAAAAGGACATAACTGGCATAACTGCAACACAGCAAGAACCTGCAGCTGCTGGGATATGAGCAGACTTTCTTATTAAGCTGCAGAGGAAAGTCCAACTTGTTGTTTCACTGGGTTCTGAAACTCCCAATGAAGACCGAGTGCTCAGGAACCAAGCTAAAACTAACTTTATACATATTTGTTTCAACACACAAGTTTGGGCACCTACCCATGTGGGCGGACTGACAGACATACCGACAGACATACCGACAGACATACCGACAGACACTATCACTTGGCGTAACAAAGAGAAGGCGTTAACATAAGAATAACAACTATACAAATCGGTTGATGTTCAACCTGAATGAGTTCTAAATGCATTTGGAGGGTGTGTGTTTGAACGTGTGCGTGTTCTCATTGGGTTCACCCAGCTCCTTCTCAGTCTACCAGTGGTCCCAGGCCCTGATTAGAGGATTAATAGAGGGCCTGCTGAGCTGAGGAGCTCTGTGTATTGACTGCAGGGAACACACTCCGCTCCCAAATCCCTCCTCCCCAGAGCCCCTGCCTTAAACCTCCACTCTGCCCTCCGCTCACCAGTCTACACCGGTGTCTGTGTCTGTGTGTGCCTTTTGATTGTATGTGTGTATGTGCGTGTGTGGTAGAGGTAAACATGCATCCGGTGTTTGTGAATACTGTTAGGGCGTGCTACAGAGGCTGCTCTGCTCCCTGGACTTTACATCACCAAGTAGTAGGGTGGGGTTTTTTCGGACTCTGCTTCATGACAGGATTGATTTTCTTTCAGAGAGTCAACCATAGAGGTCTCCCCAGGAGATCGGAGCTGGGGGTGGAGGTCGGGATAAGCTAGAGTGATAGGTACGTGTGTGTGTGTGTGTGTGTGTGTGTGTGTGTGTGTGTGTGTGTGTGTGTGTGTGTGTGTGTGTGTGTGTGTGTGTGTGTGTGTGTGTGTGTGTGTGTGTGTGTGTGTGTGTGTGTGTGTGTGTGTGTGTGTGTGTGTGTGTGTGTGTGTGTGTGTGTGTGTCATTTTCCTTATTTCACCATCATCATTATTATTATAATCAATATAAGTACTACTAGCTTTGTATGAAGCTGTTATTGTCGACATAAGCAGCGATGCAATGATAACATTTTCTATTATTTCATCTTTTCATAAATGCAAAAGTACTTTGGAGTATCCATCTGTACTCATGTAGTACAGTACACTAGAGCCTGTCTAAGTATTGTGTATAGTGTCTGCCATGCTCTCAAACCGGAAGGCTACTCTGCACTAGTTTGCCTCTCAGATCCCAATGATCAATGTCTTACAAGACGACATGTTTGCACTAAGGGGCACAAAGCCTGTGTTGGAGCCCAGATCGCTGAAGCAGACGGACGAGACGCAGCGCAGACAAATTACTCCGCTTAACCCAATCCCGGCACATGTAGCACATCTCTCCCTAGATTTGTCAAGGCTTCGTCCTCTGTCAGCTATTATCCACTTTATTTCATTCTAGGGATCAAATTTGTATCCCGTTAGGCCTCTCATCTCTAACTCAAAGGGAATAAATAAAAGTAGACTTTATCGCGCAGCACCCAGAAACAAGAAAAGGGGGGAAACGGCAGAAGAAAAAAAAAGAGAAAAAAAAATCTCCAATTAATTCGGATCAAGTCAATAACACTGTAATATTTATGAAGGCTGGAAGCCAGCCTGCCCTAAAACCCAAACTCCAGCAATCCTGAATTATAAATTGGTATTGATTTGTGTTGTGGGTGAGTGTGTGTGTGTGTGTGAATCCCTTTGTGAAGAGGGATAAATGTGTAGACAAGATGGCTTGAGATCTACTGTAGGTATACACTGTATATATGGGTTTGCTACGTTTTCTAAGCGTTTCTAAGTGTTGGTCTATATATGTTTATGACTGAGTGCATTCTGTATGAGTGCATGTTATTGACACTGTAGCCAATCCATTTATTTTGTTATGTCTGTGTTTGTGTGTTATCATGTCTATGTCTGTCTGCGTGTCTGCGTGTCTGCGTGTCTGCGTGTCTGCGTGTGTGCGTGTGTGTGTGTGTGTGTGTGTGTGTGTGTGTGTGTGTGTGTGTGTGTGTGTGTGTGTGTGTGTGTGTGTGTGTGTGTGTGTGTGGTGAAAGCAATAGGGTCTCATCCTGCCCTGGCGTCAGAGTTGCATCAAATATAGATGATCCTGCATCCCCTGCGAGATATGTACACAGTGCATAACAAAGTGTTGATTCACACACACACACAAAGAACCAAACCTTAGAAACAACAGGATTTCAACTGTCATTACCCCCCCACCGCTAACAAACTCAACTTGGTAGGCAACCTATGGTGGGAATACTGTATAGAACTTCAGTCTGTGCAATAAAGATACAATCTGATGGTTTGGTTTATGATTGATCAACTGCCTCCCGGACTGTTTTCTCCCTAGTTAAAATGTCTTTGGGAGATTCCGCAACGGCTCTTTCGCGTGAGCATACATCATCTCTCGGTGAAATGTCTGTCCGTAACGTCGCTGGTGGATTTGTTTTGTGATGTTATTCTGCGTGGTTTGACAGGTTAGGCCCTATGAGAGGTAAGTGTAAGAAACATAAACATTGGGAAACACTTTGTGCTCGTTCTCTCTCATAGTTTGTCAGCTGATCATCCATTCTAACTCCTTGGGTGGCGTCTGTGTGTTGATCCGGTGCGCCGGTGTTACCGATGAGCCCTGTGGAATCGGACTGTTTACGGTGATGTAATGGATCTCCTCGACTTCCCCCTGTGTGCTCGCTCTCTCTCTCTCGCTCTCACTCTCTCGTGGCCGGCCCCTCTCCTGCGACCCTCCTCATATCAAATCTCGGAATCTTTATATAGAAATCAATACCCTCTTAATCTGCTCCTCTTTGTCCCTGCCTGCCTCCCTCCATCCATCCTTCTTTCTTTTCCTCCGTCCTCCTCCCCCCCCCCATCCTGTCTCATTCACACTCCCTCACGCCACAACTCTTCTCCACCCACCTACCCCCCCCAACTCTGCCATCTCTCCCTCTCTCCTCATCCACACCACCACTTTTCTCCACTCAACCACCACCCCCCCCCAACTCCTCCCTCCTCATCCACACTCTTCTTTTCATCCATCCAGTGATTCACTCCCTCCTTTCCTTCTTCCCTTGAACGGCTGTGGCTGGTTCGGGCATGCCGCGTCCAGATTGCATCCTCACACTACGAGAAGGAAAAAACCAAAGGCTGATAAACGAAACCTGCTTGCTGATGAAATGAACTACCCTCCATTGCAGACTGACCTAAATAATCTGTGGGGTTGTTCCCCATGTTAGATATTCATAAAGATGAATATATGCTCCAGCTATGAAGGTTAAGTGTCTTGCTCAAGGGTGAAAACCAACAACAGACTACTCTTATTTTCAAGTTAGACAATGTTTCAAGAGCTATCCTCTATATCAGGGGTGTTAAAAACAACCTGCGGGCTGTGAGCTGTTATGAATGGTTATAGCAAGCATGCATTATAAACAAGCAGCTCTTATCCTGCATCAAATTGCCTCCTCACATCTGTTTGGCAGGACTGGGCTCATGGATGGACCGACTTAATTAGCCACACCACACTCCTCCTCCTGATTAAACCACCCGAGTGTGTGTGTGTCAGTGGGGTTTGGAGGGAATGGAGGGTTATCTGTGCATTCTTAATTGGGGAAACACTCGGGTGATTAGCGTGCAAGAGAGAAAGAGAGACAGAGAGACAGAGAGACAGAGAGACAGAGAGACAGAGAGACAGAGAGACAGAGAGACAGAGAGACAGAGAGACAGAGAGACAGAGAAAAAGAGAAAGAGAGACCATCGTGGGGGAGGGGAGTTGGCCGATATCAAAGGTGAATACATTCATGATAGGAATACGCTGCTGCCCCATGGTGGGGGGGGTTGAGGTAAAGGACTGGGAAGAGAGGAGCAGGTGGGTGGTTGGGGTGCGAAGGCATCCCAGCTAAGCCTGAGCTGTTGAGTCGATGGTGGGGCTGGGAGCGGAGGGCTCGGCGAGGGGTCCCCGGCGGTGTTTACAGATTACATCCCACCCCATGTTGGCTCTTTGAAAGCCACAGGAGCCAGTGGTATGTCAACAGCAGGATCAACAAACAGGGATCGATAGCCTTTCTCTCACCGACGAGTAGTAAAGGGCTAACGGCAGCATTAGTGACAAGCAGGCGCTGGAGGGGGGGGCAGGAGGGCTTAGCGGCTGGCAGGTCTTGGTAGGGGGGCCCTGTCAGGACTAGGGATTTTCCCAGTTCCCATGCCCCCACATGGAGCGCTACTCTGGGTGGGAAGGTGGACGGGAGTTGGTGCCTGGGAGGCGTGGCTGGATCTGTTTTTGAAGAGAGTCCGTGTGTCGATGAGTGGGTTCCAATTAGGGCTCAATCCCATTTCAGTTAACTATACCTATCTAGAACATGCAGATCCACAACAGAGAGTAAACAAGGACAGAGGAAATGGGAAGGAGTTACTATCCTAAAACAAATGGTGAATGATATCTTTTCCCCTCTGGTGAATAGGTTTATGGGCAACCTTGGACCAGTGCACACTTCACAGCGTATCACATCAGCCATGCTCAGCCCCGGGGGCCCGCTGGAGGCCCTGGCTCCACCCCGGCCTGATGGAACCACCCAGACGGATATTACCACAGGCTGTGAACGCTAAGACAGGTAGCGAAACACCCCTTCTGTTCCCAACCGCCTGCCAACAGGGTGACTTGGCAGCTTCCGAACCCCCGTTCAACAGAGGGAGAGTGAAGACTGTTATACTCACAGAGCCTTTGGGTTTGAAGGGACTGGAAAACCCTCCTCTGAATGGTAAATGGAGGATGATTGTTTAATGGCAACATCTGTATTAGAATAACTGCTCGACGAGCTTCAGCCTCCTTGAGGAAAATGCAAAGATTCAATAAGTTGGAGAGCCATGCAGGTTGGATACGAGTAGTGGTTCTCCTCTGGGAATCAAAGCCAAGAGAGAGGTAGGAATAATGTTGTTGTGGGAGCATTGTTCACCAGAGGCAGCTAGTCGTATCATATCATCCCGGGGTAGAGTGCGACCGTGGCTGTGATTGTGTGGTTTTCTATTTGGGGGAGCTGTAGTATGTGTGTGTGTGTGTGTGTGTGTGTGTGTGTGTGTGTGTGTGTGTGTGTGTGTGTGTGTGTGTGTGTGTGTGTGTGTGTGTGTGTGTGTGTGTGTGTGTGTGTGTGTGTGTGTGTGTGTGTGTGTGTGTGTGTGTGTGTGTGTGTGTTGGAATAGATACCCTGCTGAAAGGCGAGAGGGGTGAACCACAAACACTGGCGCTGATATTTCCCTCTTACCCTGTGGAGCAGTCGTCAAGGTCATCTGGGCTAACCCTGACACAAGCACATAAATATAAGCACACACACACACTAACACAGTTATACACACACACACACACACACACAAAGTAGAAGTCGAGGAGCAACCAGAAGGTGTAAGGTAATGTAGCTAGCTACTGTATAATTTGAATTAAGGAGAAGAGACAACAAACAACTTCACGTTGAGAGTTTTTGCATCTCTTAGCAGAGCCCGAGGGGTGGCAGTCATTGGATAAGATTACAGGACCATAAACACACTGCAGGTACCTCACACACATACACGCCTCACTGTGGCAACCGACCCCATTTCCCCTGTCCCCAGTGCTAGTCTTGCCACCATCGGTCAGCAGACCAAACAAAATTCTTGCCAAAATAGAACATAAATCTATAGCCCGAGAGGATGACGTCTACCTCTCTCTCTCCTTCTCTTAAAGACCGTTTGGTTTCCTGAAAGTCGTGATGGAGCAGCGGTAGGCCGTCCCCCCTTGTGTGAGGGATGGGATATACTGAATAATTCAACCAGAAGACCAGGCCACCAACAGTCCCCCATCCATATTTTACACCTACACCACAGTCTCTGACCCCCCAACCCCTGAACACGCACACACACCCGAGTCTCACTCCCCCCAACCACCACCCCTGATATAGCCTAACTGCACCATTCTAAGGCCGAAATACAAAAGATACCACAAAGCAAGGCTACCCACAACGCAACACCCGACAAGGTGACCTCCATAATGCCTATGTGATAAAAAGCCGTTAAAACAACGTTGACACGGGGGCAACTGCCTTCAATAACATACATAAAGCCAAATGCAAAATCATGTAATAGCAGTTGGCCCCTTGTACCCATAACCTGTCTCCTCAAAACATAACCCCGGACAAACAACCCATAAAATCTGACAAAGATCTACTCCACAACCTACCAACCCCTTCCTCTCTCTCGGCCCTGACTCATCCCACCATCCCACCCCCCAACCTGGCAAGCCCTTCCTCTCTCTCGGCCCTGACTCATCCCACCCCCCAACCTGGCAACCCCTTCCTCTCTCCCGGCCCTGACTCATCCCACCCCCAACCTGGCAACCCCTTCCTCTCTCTCGGCCCTGACTCATCCCACCATCCCACCCCCAACCTGGCAACCCCTTCCTCTCTCTCGGCCCTGACTCATCCCACCATCCCACCCCCAACCTGGCAACCCCTTCCTCTCTCTCGGCCATGACTCATCCCACCCCCAACCTGGCAACCCCTTCCTCTCTCTCGGGCCTGACTCATCCCACCCCCAACCTGGCAACCCCTTCCTCTCTCTCGGCCCTGATTCATCCCACCATCCCCCCGCCCAACCTGGCAACCCCTTCCTCTCTCTCGGCCCTGACTCATCCCACCCCCAACCTGGCAACCCCTTCCTCTCTCTCGGCCCTGACTCATCCCACCCCCCAACCTGGCAACCGCTTCCTCTCTCTCAGCCCTGACTCATCCCACCATCCCACCCCCCAACCTGGCAACCCCTTCCTCTGTCTCGGCCCTGACTCATCCCACCATCCCACCCCCCAACCTGGCAACCCCTTCCTCTCTCTCGGCCCTGACTCATCCCACCATCCCACTTCCAGAACCTCATCTTTTTTTCTTCTTTCAATTTCTACCCGGGCTGCCAAGTAATGTCCTGCTTTTATTGTAAATCTATACTCTTAATCTGGCCGGCTCTGATGTGCTCACTGGCCGATCAATAGGCTGCGATTGCTGGAAAGAGTCCGGGGAGGCTGATAACCCCATCACCCCCCGCGGAGTTAACCCTCACTGGAGGTTGTCAGTCAGTCCAGCGCCTGGAAACGTGCATGCATGCATACACACAGAAATATTGGTGTTCGCTAATACCGTCCACACAGGTTGAGTGTACAAAACATTAGGAACACCTGCTCTTGCCGTGACAGACTGACCAGGTGAGTCCGGCTGAAAGCTATGCTCCCTTATTAATGTCACTTGTGAAAATCCACTTCAAGCAGTGTAGATGGAGGGGAGGAGAACGGTTAAGGAAGGATTTTTAAGCCTTGAGACAATTGACCCATTGATTGTGTATGTGTGCCAGTCAGAGGGTGAATTGGCAAAACCTCTGTGCCTTTTAACTGGGTATGGTAGTAGGTGCCAGGCGCACCGGTTTGAGTGTGTCAAGAACTGCAATGATGCTTTGTTTTTCACATCTGTATCAAGAATGGTTCACCACCCAAAGGACATCCAGTCAACTTGACACAACTGTGGGAAGTATTGGAGTCAACATGGACCACAAGCATTTCGCTACACTCGCATTAACATCTGCTAACCATGTGTATGTGACAATAAATTTGATTTGACCAGCATCCCTTTCGACACCTTGTTGTCCACGCCTCGACGAATTGAGGCTGTTCTGGGGGCAAAGTGGGGGGTGCAACTCAATATTAGGAAGGTGTTCCTAATGTTTTGTACACTCAGTGTATATCCACACGTTAACAGATGTCTGCACCTGATAGATGACATGACTTTTGCTTTAAATCTCCAGTGTAATACTGATCATATGAAAGACGAGGATGCTTCAATATATACAGTATATGAGATCTATTTCCAGGAGAGCTTTCATAACTCCCCATCGACTGGTCCAACCAATGATGGACAGCTTCCCAAGCCACTCATAAACAGTAACCGACACCAACAGAGACAGCCCTAAACAAATGTCCATTGACAGACTGTAGGGGATGGCTAGTGGTTAGTACTATAGAACAGATCATGGAAAGCTATGAGGGGTGGGGGGGTGGGGAGAGAAGGGTATGACTCCCATGTCCAGCAGATCCATTAAGGTAAGAGGGTGATGGGAGATAGGAGGAGACAAGGAGGGGTTAGGGCCCATGTAGTCTATACTGAGTAATTAGCCACTGGTCCCCCAGTAAGCTCTGACAGTCTCTGGGAATTTATGGTCCCACTCATGGAACTGGCCCGGCCATCTAATTGCAATATTAGCTTGTAATAACACCTGTTTTAATGGCCACAAGCCAATATTTCACCACGCCCCATTGGAGCTTTCTGCTTGCCTCGGCACAATTTCCCCCATTAAATGGCAGCACTGGAAACAAACTGCTTCCCGGTTTTAGATGGAGGTCCCACCTCAGAGTGCAACCTCAATTTTGTCTGCCAACCAAATGTATCCCCTACCCGTCCCTTATGCTGGTTATAGGCGCAAGTGTGTATGTCGAATGTGATGTCATAGAGAAGGCATGTAAGACGGGCATAAGACGTGAGTAATGTATAATGATCACGAGAGAAAGAGGACATTGTCACCAAACTAAATAAAGTTCCTGCAATTTCACCATTTTATATTCAAATGCTTGCTATATAGGGAGTGTGTGTGCACTTGCATACATTTAATAATGTGCGTGTGTGTGTGTGTGTGTTAGTGTTTATCAGCGATAATCCGAGGAGAGGTGGTAAAAGATGCAGAGCAGAATCAGAGTTTGATTTACAGGGTCTACGGATCATTTGAAACAGAGGCGCTTGTGTGTGTGTGTGTGTGTGTGTGTGTGTGTGTGTGTGTGTGTGTGTGTGTGTGTGTGTGTGTGTGTGTGTGTGTGTGTGTGTGTGTGTGTGTGTGTGTGTGTGTGTGTGTGTGTGTGTGTGTGTGTGTGTGTAGGGAAGGGGCCATGAATTGCCGGCATTAACCACTTTACAGTGGCGACTGATAGGGGTGATTTGCATCGCGGGTCACCAATAGCAACCCTCCACCCACCCTGGCTAACTGTTTTATCTGTTGGTTAAGTAGCTTGAGGCTGCGTCCCCATAAATCCTGTATCTCTTAATAGGGCACTAAAATGCAGTGATATGGGCAGTCCGGCACTAAATCATGAGCCAGGCTTGTCGCTGGTAAACATTTTGGAATTGTTTGGGTGGGGTGTAACGAGCGCAGCGATGTAGCACGCGGGGGGGGGTGACCACTAACACACACACTTTAGTTGAGGATGTGAGGATGTGGCACATGGACATTCCTGCAGATTTCTACCCGAGGATATGCCTATTGGGACTGGATATGTATTTTTGTGATGCATGCAAGTGTGTGTGGTGCATAGTCCTGTCACGCCCTGACCTTGGTTATCTTTGTTTTCTTTTTATTTTGGTTAGGTCAGGGTGTGACAAGGGTGGTCGGCTAAGTTTTTGTATTGTCTTGGTGTTTTACCCTGTCTAGGGCTTTTGTATATCTATGGGGTTTTAGTATGTCTAGGTATATGTAGGTCTATGGTGGCCTGAATTTGTTCCCAATCAGAGACAGCTGTTTATCGTAGTCTCTGATTGGGGATCCTATTTAGGTTGCCATTTTCCATTTTGGTTTGGTGGGTTATTGTCTATGTGTAGTTGCATGTCAGCACTTGTTCTATATAGAGTCACATGCGTTTTATTAGTTTGTTTAGTGTGCTTTCTTTATTAAAAGAAGAATGTATTCATAGCAAGCTGCGCCTCTATAAGACGAACGTGACAGAATAACCCACCCAAACAAGGACCAAGCAGCGTGAAAAGGAGGAACAGCGCTTAATGGGGAGATGGACCTCGGAGAAGATATTAGATGGAGCAGGACCCTGGACACAGCCGGGGGAGTATCGTTGTCCTAAGGAGGAGTTGGAGGCAGCGAAAACGGAATGGCGATACTACGAGGAGAAATACAGGAGAATCGAGGAACAGCGAAGATATGAAGGTACACGGCTAGCAAGGAAGCCCGAGAGGCAGCCCCAATATTTTTTTGGCTCAGGTAGGAGACCTGAGCCAACTCCTCGTGCTTACCGTGGGGAACGTGTAACTGGTCAGGCACCGTGTTATGCAGAGATGCGCACGGTGTCTCCAGTGCGCCATTCTAGCCCGGTGCGCTCTATTCCAGTTCCTCGCACTTGCCGGGCTAGAATGGTCATCCAGCCAGGACGTATTGAGCTAGCTCTGTTCTGGATCTCCAATGCGTCTCCACGGTCCAGTGTATCCTGTGCCTCCTCCCCTCACTCGCCCTGAGGTGCGTGTTACCAGCCCAGTACCACCAGTGTCAACACCATGCACCAGGATTCCTGTGCACCTCCAGGGTCCAGTACACCCTGTTCCTGCTCCTCGCACTCGCCCTGATGAGCGTGTCCCCAGCCCGGTACCATCAGTGCTGGCACCACGCCCCACGCACCAGGCCTACAGTGTGCCTCGGCAGTCCAGAACATCCGGCGACAGTACCCAGTCCGGAGCGTCCGGCGACAGTACCCAGTCCGGAGCGTCCGGCGACAGTACCCAGTCCGGAGCGTCCGGCGACAGTACCCAGTCCGGAGCGTCCGGCGACAGTACCCAGTCCGGAGCGTCCGGCGACAGTACCCAGTCCGGAGCGTCCGGCGACAGTACCCAGTCCGGAGCGTCCGGCGACAGTACCCAGTCCGGAGCGTCCGGCGACAGTACCCAGTCCGGAGCGTCCGGCGACAGTACCCAGTCCGGAGTGTACGGCGACAGTTCAGACCGGAACCTCCAACGACAGGCCACAGTCCGGAAACTCCAACGACGGGCCCCCAGTCCGGGGTCTCCAGCGACAGTCCTCAGTACAGAACATCCGGCGATGATCCACGCTGCGTTGGTCCCCAGCCCGGGGCCCACGGCGAGGATCTGCAGTCCAGAGCCTCCGACGATGATCCACGGGTCAGTGATAGATGAGCGGACTCAGTGTAAAGAAGGGGGCTGGCGTCCAGAACCAGAGCTGCCACCGAGGTTAGATGCCCACATAGACCCTCCCATATATGTTTAGGTTTGCGGCCGGGAGTCCGCACCTTTGGGGGGGGGGGTACTGTCACGCCCTGACCTTAGTTATCTTTGGTTTCTTTATTATTTTGGCTAGGTCAAGGTGTGACAAGGGTGGTTGGTTTAGTTTTTGTCCTGTCTAGGGTTTTTAATATTTTTTATGGGGTTTTAGTATGTCTAGGTATATGTAGGTCTATGGTGGCTTGAATTGGTTCCCAATCAGAGACAGCTGTTTATCGTTGTCTCTGATTGGGGATCCTATTTAGGTTGCCATTTTCCATTTTGGTTTGTTTTATCTCACATTCACATAGCTTGCAAATGCAGCTAGCTAGTTTAGGCTACTCAAACACTCGACTCAAACAGGGGGATTCTATGTTAACTAGTTGGCTATGACTATTCAACACCACAACACTGGAACTCTCCCAAGTCAAGGTAAGCTTTCAGTTTGACTAATTTATTGCCACCGGTGTAAGTGCTGACCTGCTTACTGACTATACACTAACGTTACTGCATGATTGTAGCGGGTATAGTAACACGTTAGTTCTATTAGCTACTGTATGTTGACAATGACATTATTTTAGCAAATATGGTGACAGCGATTTAGGCTGTGTGTAGCGGTTATGATATGGTTTGGCTTGGAAAGTTTTTGTTTC
The DNA here is from genome assembly GCF_021184085.1 of Oncorhynchus gorbuscha. NCBI lineage: Eukaryota > Metazoa > Chordata > Actinopteri > Salmoniformes > Salmonidae > Oncorhynchus > Oncorhynchus gorbuscha. The sequence goes on along the minus strand of NC_060195.1, from coordinate 37,975,905 downwards.
CCTGGTCAGAGCTGATGTGTTGTGCACGGAAGTCTACAAGCGAAGGGAAAAGGTGAGAGGCGGAGAGCGCTGAAGGAATACAACGTGGCCTAAGGAATACAACATGGCTGCTATGAAAGTGAACTGTGTTGACGTGTGATCAGTGGTGTATTCATTCCGCAGATTCTGTTGAAAAACATTTCTTAAAACGGAAGCAAACAGAACAAACATACCTGAATTTGTCCAATAGAAGCTCTTGTTTGCAACTGTTGGACTAATGATTACGCCCTAGATCAGCTCGATGAAGGCAATGACCTGTGTGCACCTATGTTGTAAACTTTCATTCACAGGCTAGGTTGTAGCAACCTCATGATGGGTAACAGGAATATTTGAGTATCATGTAGTAGCCTAAACCTATCGATGTTACATTGAACTGGGTGAATGGAATATGAATGACAATCATCCAATATGCTGTAATAGAAATAAGGCCATGCTCATTAAAAAAATAATAGTCCTCCCTCATTTTAAACGACACTTATCATCACTGGGGTGTGTGTGTGTGTGTGTGTGTTTACTGGTTGAAAGTATCGTCATTGTAATCGTATGTGCTCAGAGTTGGGTAGATTACTTTCTAAATGTAATCCATTAGTTACTAGTTACTTGTTCAAAATTGTAATCAGTAACGTACCTTTTTGATTACCCAAACTCAGTAACATAATCTGATTACTTTCAGCTACTTTTAGATTACTTTCCCTTTAAGAGGTATTAGGACACACAAATTAATATCACCAATTGAATGACATCTATTGCAGGATAAATCAATGTTAGAGTTTACATTGTTGGTGTCACGCCTTGGTCATTGTATCTTGTGTTTTTGTTATATGTTTGGGTAGGCCAGGGTGTGACATGGGTTTATATGTTGTTATTTTGTATTGGGTTTGTATTAATTGGGAGTGTGTTTTATTAGGGGTGTGTCTAGTTAGGCTTGGCTGCCTGAGGCGATTCCTAATTGGAGTCAGCTGATTCTAGTTGTCTCGGATTGGGAACCGTATTTAGGTAGCTTGAGTGCGCGTTGTATTTCGTGGGTGATTGTACCTGTCTTAGTGTTAGTCACCACATAGGCTGTATTAGTTTCATTCCTTTGTTGTTTTCTTCTTCCGTTATTTCATGTACCGTATTAGCTTCATTAAAAGTCATGAGTAACCTACACACTGCATTTCGGTCTGACTCTCTTCAAACAACAGACAAAGCTCATTACAGTTGGCCTTAAATGGAGGTGGTATTTTACTTTATGGGTTGGTTATGTAGGCTTCTTCTAACCCATTGCTTTCTACTACAGATAATAATATATTAGCTAGGTAATATCTTTACATTAAAATCCAAAGTCTGTCAATTTACAGTCATTCCAATTAATTTAATACCTCTTGATCTTCAAGAATAGGACTTGGAAATATAGATTAGCCAAATTGTTTTACCTGAGCATATATATATTTTTTACATTCAGTCGGTCTCAGCTTACTGTTAGAATAGAAAGATACACAAGGTGCAATTTAGAAATGTGGTTGTGCATCTGCAGTTTTTCTGTTATGTCAGTTACTGATAGTCACTCAATTAGCCTTGTCAGCTAACAATTTTTAGATTTGTAAAATAGTCTAGCCTGCTATCTAAACTTTTATTAACCATGGCTGAATACCGAATACTGACATGCCACACAGGGCATGTGCCCAGGGGCCCTGACCTCGAGGGGGCCCCCCCATTGATGTTGTTAGTCACTGTCACTCAGATATCATTAACATGGCATAAGTCATAGCAAAATGTGTAGAATTGCAGGTAATTAGCTTTCTCTCTGCTGTCAAGAGGGGGGCGACTAAAGTGTTTTGCCCGCGAGGTGGGGGGGGCCCTCATCCAAATCTCACTTAGGGCCCTCAAAAGGCTAGGGCCGGCCCTGAATCAGTTACCCAACCAAGGCAGGGCCCCCCAGTTACCCACATGGGCCCCCTACCTCTTCTCCTCCCCCCATCTGATGATTAGCAGAGCGGCAGCAGGTCATTTACATTGACAGCAGGCTCCTGTGGTTGGCGGTTGCAGTCAAAAAAGGTCTGCACTATGCAGCTGTTGCAAGAGCTAATTTTTCACTGGCTGTCCACTGGTCGCAAAAACAATGATTGATAGGCAGCTTACGCTTCTTCAATTGAACCATTATTGGGATAAAATACACAAATACAATTGTAAACAGCCATCCACAACCACCATAATCCGAAGCCTACGGTGCAAATAGGTAAATGAGATTCACATTAATGTGAGATGTAAATAAGTGATATCCGTATCGCCCGTAGGCTACACCACTGCTTTTGTCCTCCAAACATTTATTCAAGTTGGATAATCTTTGGATACCAACAGCAGTCACACCATTGGAAGACATAGCTTGGACTGTAGCCTAAAAAAGCCTATTCCTGTTCTGTTCACACGATCCATTAAACACATTTGGTGTCAATCATAGTGGTCTCTAACTTGTAGTCAGACTCGCTTAGGAATAACTTTTTCCAATGCTGATTCAAATGTCATTGAGAAAACAGATGTCAAAGATTTTTACTCAAACATCCTTTCTGAATGTAAAAGTAATCCTATAAGTAATCATATTGTTTTTAAAAAATCTGTAATGTATTATACAATATTTTTGCTGGTAAAGTAAGGGATTACAGCTACTGTTTTTTGGGGGGTGTAATCTGTTACTCCTCCCCAACCCTGGCTAGAGGTCTGACTAAAGAGAATAGCATGAGATTTACTGAGATCTTAACCTGATCTAGGAAAACAAGGTGTGACATGATCTCTGTAGATTTGGACTGTTACTCCTAACACAGGCAGCAAGAGGTAAGAAGACATGTCTGTGTGTATGTGTGTGTTTATGTGTGTGTGTTTATGTGTGTGTGTGTGTGTGTGTTTGTTGTGACTCTGTATATGTGGATCACTGGTTTCCAAGCTTCCAGCTCTCCTGTCCCCTGGCCATTCTCCAAGCTCAGTCTAACGAGCCAACATGGATTTGGTAATGACCCGTGTGCCCTCAGAGGCCACTACTGTCCTTTTGGAGGAGGTCAGTATACCCCAGCCAGCCTGACAGGCCCAATGATAGCCACAACCACGAAGGCTTGGTCCTGCTTACCTGCATGGTCCCACTGCTTGCCTGCTTTGTGGCTGTGAAAGAAAGACGTGGAACAAAAGGAGTGTGTCCTTACCTGTCAATGATGACTGGGTCGGAGGGCGTCTCGTTGCGGTTTCCACAGCTCTTCTTGTCACAACAACGACTAGGGGAAAAAAACACAAAAGACAATTCTCTGTCACACTTTAGGTTTCCTAAAAACATTTACTATCGTTTGTTACTAGAGTTGTTGGACGGTCTCTGATAACAGTGGGCATACAGCGGACTATGGAGTCAGAGAGGAACCATGTGCAATCTGCTGTCCCCCCCATCCCCCACCTCGACCCACGCTCCAGCTGGGCAGGGCTCCAGCCAAGGTCACTCAGTGACTCGCTGTCAGTTTGGACAGCGCCCAGAGATGGCTGGCCCGGTGCTGAGCCACCTCCATCCTGCCCCCGTGCCATCACCCCTGCCACACCGCCATGGCCACGCTGGCCTTGCCCAGGTCTGTGCCACTGCCCCTCTGCCCCTGCCCAACTGCTCATGTGGTGGCATGCCGTTTCAGAAAAGTGGGTGTGAATACAGCCAAATGTGCTCTTCTGGTTGGTCGCCATGCAATGGTGGACAATGAGGATCAGTTTCCCAATCATTCTGATTCAGTCTAGTGTAACAATAGCATAGTGCAAAGACAGTTTTTCACTTTTTCCATTTGTTGGTAGTGGTAGTAGTATACTTTCTAGTAGTTTAGCAGTTAATTCAGTGTCGATTACATTGCATTCAGAAAATTAATTTGGATTCAATATACGTCTTTTGTACATTTACATTCAAAATTGTAGTGACTCAAATGTATTTTATTTAACTAGGCAAGTCCAGTTAAGAACAAATTCGTATTTACAATGACAGCCTAACCCGGCCAAACCCTCCCCTAAACCGGACGACGCTGGGTCAATTGTGTACCGCCCTATGGGACGCCCGTTGTGATACAGCCAGGGATCGAACCTGGGTCTGTAGTGATGCCTCTAACACTGCGATGTGAAATTTAAATGGAAGTCCTGATTCTGCGGGTTGTTAACAGTAACTAAGGTCCCATTTTAAATATAAATGTGTTATTCTAAAGATAATTGAAACCAACCCTCTTATTCTTCAAAATTATTCATATTGCATGACCTGCCGAGGACCAATTATGCTCACACACTCACCCATGATGTCATGAATCACATTGCCATTTGACAAACAAGCTTAAAACCAAGCCACCGAATGCCAAATTAACCCATTTTATGAATCATTTATCACACCGTTTGATCTCTAAGTAGAAGAAAAACATAAACTAAGTACTGTTTTTTTGCCTGGTCTTTGTGTGTGACTGTTGCCATAGAACGCAACACAATAATTTATTCCCCCAGCTACTTGGAACCATTAGCAAAGTTCCAGGAGACCAATTAGCATTGGAAACCCAATGGTGCTGCTGTGGTGACAACCTCCTCAAACTGAGAAAGTGTTATAAACAAACTGGACCCCAGGAGCACTGCCGGGCCCCTCGGGGGACCCGGGGCCCTTCGCACACGAAAACAAACCTTGGCTGAGCGTCCACAATATCGCCTTAATGACGTTTCCCCCCGGGCCCAAACTGGCTAACACCCTGGCTAGCTAATGACTGAGAACACAGGCCAGTAAGTCAGACGAGTCCCACAAAACAACTAGACTGGATATCCAGTCAGCGTTACTCTGTTTTTTTTCCCGCTACAGCCGAGAAATAGTACTGAGCATGAGCAGTGCTGGTCCGGTGAGCGCCGCAGCAACGAAACCAGAGAGGCCAACTTGATGATTTGTCAATCTAGCAAAAAGGACCCACACCGAATCTACAATAAGAAGTGAGCCTGGAATGCCAGTTTTATCCCAAAATGGGCAGCCTGCCTTGGCTGGTCACTAGCATCATTATCATTGTCCCTTCAGTCAGCCAGGCATACTTCAAATGATCCCCACAAGTGGAATCTACTTAAGCACTAAAAAAAGGAGTGTTCGAAGCTGAACTATCAGAGTTTAGCTTTAAAAAACAAGAGAAGCCTTCAAAGGCTCCCTGAGGAACCTGAAGACGGGCATCAGAGGGAGGGAGAACAGAGCCAGTCTGTTGGATCACAGGCCTGTGATAAGATGTGCACACAGTGAATGGCTGTCAATGGAGGGCTTGTTTTCAAAGGGCAAGTGCTGTAATTACCCAGCCCAAACATGAGGGCCACAGCCAGACCTAATGATATGCGTCAGGACGGCAGGCAGACAGCCGGCTTGGCTGGGAGAGGACGCCCGTGGCAAGCCTTTCTCACACAACGTGCCCTCTTCCAGCCTGGCACCGGGGCTGGCGCACAGAGCCCAGTCCTGGCTAGCCTGTGTACCCATAACACAGTCCTCCGATGACTGGCCCACGCCAACTGACTACCTCAAAGCCCCATTTGGTGGTTTTGGAAGAGCCAGTTTCAAATGAAAGAATGCTGTGTTGATATTGTGAACCAATTCAAGTCACACTACATGGAATACAGTGACACTTCAAATGTACTTGCTAATCAACTACTGGCATAGTTAAGTTGATATTTGTGTGTGTGTCAAGTAGTGATATTTAAAAATAATGTGAAAAAAAAGTGATATTTAAAAAACTGTAAATAAAGGGCCTCCATTTTGATCCTACAATCTATAATGTCGTCATGTCTATCTAATTAAAGACGAAAAAACTCATTGCAAATATTTTAAATTGTCAAACTGTCCAATAGGTTCAGTGCTTTTAACTCTGGTGAGAGAACTACTCTTTAACTTCAGAGAGTTCTGGACAAAGGGACAAGTCTCAAAGCCACCACCAGGGACCACATGGCCATGCCGGAGAGGGTCCCTACCAGCTGCTACAGTATACTTCCACTGCTGGTTGAGTGTGTTCCTTTATACGGCAGCGAGCCAGGCTGCAACACCACACGGGACTAGATAAAGACACCTCAGCCATCACGTCCCTGTCACCTGGGAGACCGAGGGGGAGATCGAGATAGATGAAGAAAGAGAGCGCATCTCTCTCATCCCCTTCTCATTAGCCAATGGAAACACGGCATTCATCAGGGGAAGGATGGTTAATAATCACACTCAATCACGTAATGACCGACGCCAAGTGGAACCGTCATTAGGAAAATGAAGCGACGTATCAGAGGGGATCTCCAAGGAGGAGACAATGGGTCCGTCACTCAAAGAAGTCCCCACATTTTCAGTGTCGACCATTCTTCAACTAAATGTTGAAAAGTTGAATGTTCCTCCATGCACTGTTTGAAATTGGCTTTGAAATGTGAAACAAGATGCATGAGATAACCAGGAGACAACCCTCAGATATGGTTTCCTCAGCTAGGTCATAAGATGAGTGCGATAATGACTTAGACCCTGATTCAATCAAAATAACAGACGGAGGGTTTCCATGGTGAGGCAAATCAGCATTCCTCCAGCACTGTGTTTAAACACTTAGCTGAATTATTGATTCAGCTAATCAACAATTGCCTTCTCACAGGTAAATGCTCTCTATTGTCTTGCCCTAGAAACATCCAGATCAAGGTTTTGCTTGAATAGCAGTTGATGCATATGCAATTGGGTTCCAACAGGGATGACTGAGTCAATGGAAAAGGCAAAAAGGGCTGTGTTGACCCCAACCTCCTTACTCCTACAACCAGCTGAGGCCTCTCGTGGGCCAAGGCTTGAAACTCCTCAACCCCCAGTGTCCAAGGCAGCACACAAACACAAACACACTTCCTGTATTGCATAATTAACACTCACTCCTACCAGGCCCTAACCAATGCCCTACAGACTTGCGCCCAGCCAACCTCCATCAAAACACACACAAACACATAAAGCCCCCATCAACATGGGCCTTCATCCGGCAGATAATGACTCAGCATGGTATTCAATTCAACTATACTTATTTAATGAGAGCAACCCTGTAGGGCTGTATAGAGAAGACTATATAGCACGAAAAGGGATGGCCCACAGAGGAATAAGGATGCCTCTTGTTGCATTAAATTAACTGGTTTTGACCAATTTGACTAACCTTGAGCCTTGTGTTGATCCCTTGTAGGAAAAGTCACAATTTTTTTTCCATAAAATGTCCTGGAGTCGATGGTATGTGTACATGTTGTGTAGATTCTTGTACATGCATCAGGAGAACTGCAGACCCCAATTCCAGATTCATTTAGATGGTGCCAATCATGCCCATTCATTAGATTTTGGGGTGAAATATCCCTTTAAATAGAGTGGCACTCACCTGCACATGATCTCGTGGGTGAGAAGGACACGGCACATCTCGGGGTTTTTGTCCTGGCCCTCGTAGAGGATCGCCTGAGGAGAAGAAAAGAGCAGCCGATATTTCTTTGTTTAGTCTTCTTTGGGTCCCTGGACTTGAACCTGTGCTTTCCCTGTATAATATCCGATCATGGCCCTGTAAAGGTTGTGACTACATATAACTGGAAAGGCTTTGTGCGCGTGTTCGTTATCAGTGTCTGCTAAATATCTACAATGGAAGTGGATGACACTTTATTAGCGTAAGCGCCGCTTGGTCTAACTTTCATATCATATTAACAGGGAGAGAAAGGAGGTTAGACTGGAGAGATGGTGGAGGGGGACGATGAGGGAGTAGCCCCCCCATAGTGGAGAGCCACGTGGTGTAGAGCGGCCCGGCCGGCCCTCCACCCCTCCCAGACAGATGGCGGTGCGAGTAAGAGAGAGAGACCACCCTCTGGGCATCCTTCACTGGAGCTGCCATGTCGGCCATGGATGACGGATGACCACTGAGAGGAGCTGTTCCCTCCTTCATTCTCTCTATACCTCCCGTGTCAGAGGGATGGAGGGAGGACGAGAGGGAGGGAGTGCTCCATCCCACTCCCAGTGACGTACCCCTACCTCGTCCACCTAGGTGGTCAGTTGCCCCACACACACACACACACACACACCCCCCCAAGGGGACAATACTTTTAGGATAACGACCACTTCTGCATTATTGATTCCTCCCAGCCTCTATATTAAAATCTGCCAATTTTGCCAGAAGGGGTGGGGATTGCAACAGGGACCAGGGAAAGGGAGTGGGAGTGTGTGTGGGGAGGAGAGGAGGTCTGTGTGGGGGGGGGGGTATCGGGTCGATATTTATACATCATCATTTCTGATTCAAGTAGCCGCTCCACCCCCTGGAGCTAGTCTGGGAGTTTTCATGGGGGTATATCATGGACATACGTGAGTAATACCACCATGTTGAAAAAGGCAAAAAGGAGAGTCAAGATTCGACTTTTTTGAGGATGATAAGACAGACTGAAGGGGGATATCAAACAGATATATTTTCCTACATATCCACTATTAAAAGAAGATTATTTGTATTCCTATTGTGTGCAACATACTGCCTTCCAGGTAAATGCATTATATACAGTAATATGTTTGAATTTGCCAATAGGAGTGTCTGAGAATGGGCTCCTAACAGCCAATCAATAGACATGGGCCCCCCTCTGGCTGCTAGATGGCTGCCTTTCTGTGGGTGGACACACTACAGTATGCAAAGTCTGCATGTCTGTCCGTCCAAGTCTAGGCAGGAGGGAGGGATTTGAGTGGCGCACCCGAGGAAGAAAGCTCCTTGTGTTGTTGTCAGAATTATTGTCTCCAGCACGCCGTCGCTGCAGCACATTAAGGGCTATTGATTGGTTTCCGTGGCTGGCGCTTTGTCGAGGACCTCGTTGCCGCATCGATCTGTGACAGCCTGACATGGCGACACAGGGAGGGCCTGGTGGGCTGGGGATAGAGAGGGCCTGGTGGGCTGGGGACAGGGAGGGCCTGGTGGGCTGGGGACAGGGAGGGCCTGGTGGGCTGGGGACAGGGAGGGCCTGGTGGGCTGGGGACAGGGAGGGCCTGGTGGGCTGGGGACAGGGAGGGCCTGGTGGGCTGGGGACTGGGGAGGGCCTGGTGGGCTGGGGACTGGGGGGAGGGCCTGGGTGGGGACAGGGGGCTGGGCTGGGGACAGGGAGGGCCTGGTGGGCTGGGGACAGGGAGGGCCTGGTGGGCTGGGGACAGGGAGGGCCTGGTGGGCTGGGGACAGGGAGGGCCTGTTGGGCTGGGGACAGGGAGGGCCTGTTGGGCTGGGGACAGGGAGGGCTTGTTGGGCTGGGGACAGGGAGGGCCTGTTGGGCTGGGGACAGGATGGGAGGGTGGGAAGGAGTGTACAGTACAGCACAGTGTATGGTGGAGCCAGGTTGCCCTATGTCTTCTAGCCTGACTGGACAAGACTAGTTATTTGCCACTGGGGTACTGTAAATTGATAGCACTTTAGCTCAGCGGGTAAAATGACTGAAGGGTGTCTGTGTTCATGGGTTTAAATCCCAGGTGGGATAGGTTGACTCATGTTACATTATGTACAAAACGGGTGGTGGTTTGCAGTATGATACGTAGTGAAACCCTGCTACTGGAAACAATGTTCACACTTCACTGGTCACCTGTTAAACGGCTGGGATCAGAGTAAGGAGAAAGCTCACCTGTTTGGTCATGGAGTCTATTAGCCGTACAAACAGATCTTGTTCTGTCCTGATGCCTGCAACACAACACATATGTATCAGATGTCCTGCAATTACACATGACACCAATTTGGATTATTGAAATGTTACGATCCATTGACAGAACGACAAGTTGAATGTCATCTTCCTCTGTAAACAATTTGCATAGAAGTAGGCGTGTGGTTTTAGCCAAATGAAATGTCTCGAGCAACAACAGCAGCCTAAACATCAGCCTCAAATGCAAATTCACTTCTTTCGCAGAAAGAGAAACATAAACGACGAATTTCAAATAGCGTCTTCTCGCCGAATTCTGTTTATCTGTGTCCCCATGGTGTCTTTATTTTTTTCTGTCGTGCTCGTCGTGGGGACCAAGCTTTTCTAGCCCCCCTCAGCAAAAACAAACAAGCCTGTGTGCTCTCTAGCTTTTACTATTTATGATTTCCCGGCTGCAACTGCCGAGTTCCCCTCACTCCCGCTGCCGTTTTGGAGTTCTCATTCACAGACAAATTAAATAGCAATCATTATTGCTTATCTTTTATTAGCTTTGCAACGGAGCGTAAATACGGCATAAACACAACAGGGGGTAGGTAGTCAAAAAGGACCATGGGAAACGAGACCATTTTCTATTTCTTGCCTGTAATTGCGTCAGGCTTTGGTGTTCTCTCGCCATTTCTTTGTCCTTTAAAAAAAAAAAGGTCATTTTTAGATGACTTGTGAATTGTACTGTACCACACCCACAGTCTTCTGTTTCCTCTCGGGATGTGGTCTCAAAACAAAATCCATGGCAACAGGAATCTAAGCTTTGTGCATTAAAATGACCACAGATCAGTGATCAGTGTTCAAATTTCAAGTTCTTTTCCCCAATGACCAAAACAGACTTTAGGATTTGCTCGTGAAATATAATTCCAGATGTGATGAGGATTATCGTTTATATGTATGTTGTCCTTTTCTATTTAATGTCCTAGCCTAGCAGTTAGAGCGTTGGGTCAGTAATCAAAAGGTAGCTGTTTCGAATCCCTGAGTCGACTAGGTGAAAAAGAATCTGCCGATGTGCCCTTGAGCAAGGCACTTAACCCTAATTGCTCCTGTAAGACGCTCTGGATAAGAGCGTCTCCCAAATGACTCAAATGTAAATGCTAAATGATTCTCCTGAAAGTGCTAAAGCTAATCTTTCCAAGGAGAGCAGCGAGAAGAGAGAGAACTCTGCAGTATGTTTGGAGGGATTATCGTGATCTTACCGTTACTGTACAGGAGCTGTAGCCTGTAATGGATGCCGTTGTTGGTCTTCTCTCCATTGTACTCCTGAAAGAGTCAAATTCAAAACACAGAAAAATCATCAAGACGGCTCTCAGCTTTTGAGGCGACACCCAAAATCAAAGGAAACATCGGCCCATTTCGTCCCCTGCTGTGTTGTCATAAAGGCTCTTGTACGTCATCCAATATCTCACAACTAAATGAACTACCTGTAAAAAAAAAAAAAAACTAGACCATCCTAATCTACGCTCCCGTCTCAATCTACTCTATCGCTGACATTCTCCGAAGAGACCAACATCCCGGTCCTAATCCAAGCAGATGTTGGGCCACAAATCGAAATCGTAAACCCAACTCTGGTGCCACAGGGAATACCCAGACTAATACGGCATCCACTGCATCCAATTAGAGATCATCTGAAGAGGACACATAAATCCCATAAGAGGTCAGGGGACCAAGCAGCATTATTACTGGTTATCTGCTGTTATAACACTGTTATTACCCTGTGGTTTCATTTGAGGTCGAATGAGCTTGCAATCAGAAAGCTGTTAGTTAAGGTATATCACACTGCCTTTGTGTCCACAATAACAGGTACTTCGAATACTGGTATGCAACCGAAAACATATGAATTAAAGGGAACATTTGTAATATCTACTAGATTCCTACAGGAAGACAGTTCTGGGAAAGTAAGTTGTAGGGGTTCATGTTTTTAAAAACAAATCTCTTTTCCCATAAACTCTGAGGACAATCCACACCGTTCTCTGATTGAGTTATATTTATGAAGATGCTAAGCCCTTGCTATTTTTGAGTATTTGTCTAGGCCCAAAATCCCACCACAGGTCCACGATGATATACAACATGGAATCTCCATCTTTCCTCTAACTCCCGTCGCTGACACGCACACAACAAACCAGCTGCTTTACTGTTGCATCGTCTAGCCAGGAATAAATCAAACATCAAGAACAAAAGGACAAACCCAGGTGAGAGCTAAAACAACCCTGTTACCACAGCTATACAGAGAGATGTAGTAAAAGTCTAAGTGACAGTGCCCAGTTAGTGTTGGTCGCCACGGTCACCGATGACCTCAGCTCCCAGGTGGCCCAAGTCGCTCTCACTGATCTCGTGTCACCTCTTCAACGGGCCACATCCGCTCCTCTTTCCCTCTCTCCCTGTCTCTTTCTCCTTCCCTCCCTCACAATCTCTCTCTCTCTCTCTCTCTCTCTCTCTCTCTCTCTCGCTCTCTCCTTCCCCCTCCGCCGTGCAGTGCCAAGTGTGCCGTGGAGTCTTGGCAGGGGCCCAGGGGCAGGCTGGAGGTCAAGGCAGAGGGGAACGGGCAGGGAGGACGGGAGGAGCGGCCGTGCCAGCTGGCCGCTGTCCCTCCTGACCGTGGGCGGAGCTGTTCTCTGTAACCTTTTACTGAGAACAACCCCCTGGCAGCATGGCAGAATGGCCCAGGCGGCAGGTAGAGAAGTGGGTTACCATTACCACTGAGAGCACAGGTACTGCTGAACAAATACCAGAGGCAGAGAGAGAGGCAGAGAGAGAGAGCCTCATAGACTGGTCAACTATATAGCAGAGCTTGTAGATGGCACATGAATGTACAATAAATGACATTAACAACTGCTGCTTAAAACAAATACAAAGGCTTTTCATAAGCATATGTCTGACCAAATCATCATATTTGCTCTCCAATCTTGTATTATTTTGTATTTTTATAACTAGGCAAGTCAGTTAAGAACAAATTGTTATTTACAATGACGAACTACCGGGGAACAGTGGGTTAACTGCCTTGTTCAGGGGGAAAACGACAGATTTTTACCTTGATAGCTTGGGGATTCAATCCAGCAACCTTACGGTTACTGGCCCAATGTTCTAACCACTAGGCTACCTGCCACCCTGAAATAATACAAATTAATACAAATTAATGAATACAAATTAGATTTTCTTTTAAATAGATACCTTCACGTAACCTCTTATCAAAATGACTTAAGTAAAAATACTATTTGAGTTTAATGTCTGATTTTAAAGCTGAATCAAAACGGCTTCATTCAAGATTTCCTGCTTTCTGCTCACCACTGCCCCCCGACAGGTTCTTTGTAAACTATGAGTGCTTCTATATCTGAATGGTTTCTATCCTCAAACAGCTCTCAGGATTACAACCTTTCAGTAATTGTAAGAAATCTCAAGAGCTTAATGTACTTTCTGAAACCAAATACTTTGAATTAGTATTGAATTACAACAACAGATACTTACAATATGTCAAATCTGTTAATTAAATGAAAACATGAACTCTATTTATGAGGTGGACATAATCAATATATAATTTACATAAAATACTTTATCTTCAAATAAATGTGTACAATTCTGTTTATGAAATTCAAATCAAATCAATATAATTAAAATTAGTGTATATAAAATAGAATATAAGTATGTTACAGAATGTAGAGATATAGAATGAATAAAAATCTAATTCACTAAAGAAACACATTACAGTGCATTGCAGTATACTGTACATAATAAATCAACAAACAATATAGAGAAAAAAAATATTGCTCTCGACTTGACATCACGAAAACTGTGAGTGTATCCACAGCTTCTGTGCTAGACTTCATATTTCAAAAGCATCACTGCACTATAGCACTGAATGAAGCAGAAGGAATTACATCCCACTAACACTGGCCCCAGTGTCAACACCACCCTTTTACCCCCAATGCCAGCTATACCTGGGCACACATTCCCTCCTCCCCATTCCCCTTTGTGTGTTGGTCTTACTTTGTCTTTCTCCACAAAGTCTATGTAAGAGGTTCTCTCGATCTCCACGGGCTGGCCCTGTCGGTCGTACAGCGCCAACACGAAGTGGAAGAAGTTGGATTTGCGTAGGTTCGAGGGGGGCTGTTTTTCATAGTGAGCCCGGGCCAGACCTACACCGCTATAGATGGGAGAAAGAGAGAGAGAGGGGGACAGCAAATGGGGGAGAGAGAGAGAGAAGGATGAAATTTGGTTAGTACCGTGTAGCCAAGGAGCACCGGGGCAATTCAAAACACAGCAGGCGCTATTCAATCACAAGCTGTTTCTGCAGGTAAAACAAAATGTTGTTTACTGTGTGAAACTAAAATAAAGTTTTCCAATAATTTAAGTATAATTTAAGTATGACGCCTCGCAAAGAAGAAATCCTGGAGCGGTAGGGATTGAATAGGGCCGAGAGTCCTAGCCTAGCAGTATTAGTATGCAGTTCTTGGTTTCATTTAAGAAACCTACGTTTCAAAACGTGTTAATTGTTCTGACAAAAAATGGATGTTAGTCAGGTCAATTACTACTATCAGCACCGACTGCAAAACAACCCAAACAGTAATCTTTCAAAACCTAAGTTAAAAACACAAACACAAATAATGAAAAGAAGGAGAGAAAAGTGGAGACGAGAGAGCGAGAGAGAGAGAGTGATAAATGAAAGACACTTGGCCCCCTCTTCACGTTCTCTGTGTGTGCCACGCGTTCCTTTGTGTTATTTGTCTCCTCGACCACCTCAACAATGTGAATTTGGCTGGGTAGCAAGGACTCCAGAAGGCAGCGTCTGCCTCGGTTCGTGCCAAGCGCTGTGGGGTACCATTCGGCTTGGCAACCGCGCCACTCCAGTTTTCCCTGACCTGTCAGTCAAACTCTGCCCTGCATCCCCTGGGCCCGGAGAATAAAAGACCTCCACACACTCGGCGTGCGCCATATGCGCACACACACACACACACACACACACACACACACACACACACACACACACACACACACACACACACACACACACACACACACACACACACACACACACACACACACACACACACACACACACACACACACACGCACACACACACACTTTTCACCATTGATTTAGAGACTGAGGATGTCTGCTAACACACACTGCTAACCAGGGTTGGAGTTCATTTGGATTAAAAGTGAAGTTTTGAAGTGAATGCCAATTCAAAAGGTGACATGGTGTGGAATAGATGACAAATTCAAATTGAAAAGGTTTCAAAGCTTTGGAGAGGAATTAATGTAGAAGGTTTTTAAACATCTGAACTTAATTCAATTGATTTTTGGAGAAAGAGGAAATGATATCTAGAAGAAGCTGAATGGGTGACGTTAGACACGGATTCTTGACCTGTCACTAATAAATGGCAGAGGAACATACAAAAGGAACTGAATGGAAATGAACATAAACATATGTAAAAAGAAGACGGTGCAGAATCATGTCTTCAGGGGAAGACAATAGACTGCAGTGTCAGAATGCTTTGGACTGATTGACTTTACGTGTACCTTGTGGTCTGGAAGACTGTGCCTAACTTCTCCAGGCCGTGAACAGAGAGACATTTTTTGGTTGTAAGATATCTCATGCATCTCTGCTCATCTCATAGCTTCAATATCAACCGATTTCTAGATCCAAGAATCGATTCCTCATTCAGGAACATGTTCAAGGATGCATGAGCGTAATTGCATTTTAAAAACGCAGACAGATCTAAATGTATAAACAAACGCTTGCAGGCAGCTATAGGAGCCCTGTTGTTAAATCAATGAAACATCTAAATATCATAATGCTTTGGTATCAATCTCGGTTCAACTTGGTTGCTGATATCTCATTTATCTACACTAACAAAACAAATAACCACGACCAATACGAGATTCCAAGTGGAATGGACGCCACGCTGCCTGCTTAGCAATTACCACTTCCTCCTGATTCGGCTCACGTCGAGGCTCGAACGCAGGATGTCTGCTTTGCTAGCATGGGTGACCGCCCGCCCGAAGCATCTTACCAGTCAGCGTGACGTGAAAAGCTAGCTCCACCTCAGGCTGAGGAGTAAGATTCACACACCTCCATGTGCCACACAATCGCAAAGCGGTTCATGTCGAAATATTTATTTACGTGCTGCATTTTTCTTGGAGGGTGGTGCAAATGTTTTTGGAAAGTTGCCTGGTTGCTTTCTCTCTGCGCTCATGGGTATAGTCCGCAGGCGCTCGATTAATACAGGTGTGACCTTTCTGCACCCCATTACCAATGCTTACTGCCTCATTTGTAACCGAGTTGTTGAAAGCGAATTCCTGGACTCAGTTCTGAAGACACAAAGACAAAAAGGTTGCACATGGGAGAATGGCATTTTACTTTGTGGGGAGATAAGAGAGTTCGGGCTTATCTGACGGCATGGTTTCAGTGCTACTAAATATTAAGCGTGGGACTGATAGGTAAAAAATCCCCTATCTAGCAAACCCTCGTTGAAAATCCTGCAAAAAGTCAAAAACAAATCCTAAAAAGTCGATAGGGGAAAAATCCCATGAAGTTGCTAGATGTTTTGCTGAACACAAACATTAGGTGACCGTACTACTGGCATGGCCTACATAGAAATCATCTGGGGGGAAAACTCAAAATTATACTTAACTACCTAACAATTAATAAAACAAGACTCGAGTGAGAAACAGCCCTCACTATCATATCACTTCCCACCCCAAATTACATGTATAACCCCCCCCCCCCCTTCAACACCATTACCCCAATTATGAAGCTACGCCAGAACATCGGGGATACGTTGAGACCTCCAGCCACGGCGGCAGTGCCAGAGCCAGTCACAGCACATCCAGATCTCCCTGCACTCTATCGACACAGAAAGCTTGTTAGCGTTATTATTTCAATTATGCTAATTGCAGCCACATCCACTTATGACTGGGCGCGGCGGCCTGTAGCGCGCGGCCTTAGCACTCAGTATAATAAAAACAGTATCGATGGCACACAGGTTTCTACTACACAGGCCGTGTAAATCAGAGGGCAACAGACCGACAACAAATAGCGCTAACAGATCTTCTGACGGGCCTCCACCCTACATGCGCGTTGACACTTCACCCCCCACTGTAAACGCTGAAGGAAGAGATCACGTGTGAAGCAGCAACTGTCATCCAGTCACTTCTCAACACAATCGGCTGACGCCAAAAAGCCCATGTCCATTCTGTCTGTGGCTGACGTCAACGCTCCGATAGGGATGGTATGTTTACTGAACCAGTCGTTTTAACGTGGGCTGGTACAATTGATCTAAAGTCATTAGAGAATTCAACAAGATTTTGAGTTGTGGTTTTAACGACTTAAAAAAAAAAAAAGGAGATTCTACATCATTTGAATTCATTTGTAGGTCCAGCTATCCGCCATGCAGCATTAGGATGGTCGTCAAAGTGTACATTCTTCGGCAGTATCGGCTTAATGCAATGCAGCAAATTCTAATTATGATAAATGAAAAAGGTAACCCCGGGCTAAAGTCCTCACTGCTGGAGGGCCTGCACACTTCAGGGAAATAGATATTAAGCACTGAGACTTCTGCTCTGAAATGATCTACTAATGAACATGCAGCAGAAGGGTTCTCCTTCTAAAATGGACACTGTTGACTGTACTGTGTGTGTGTGTGTGTGTGTGTGTGTGTGTGTGTGTGTGTGTGTGTGTGTGTGTGTGTGTGTGTGTGTGTGTGTGTGTGTGTGTGTGTGTGTGTGTGTGTGTGTGTGTGTGTGTGTGTGTGTGTGTGTGTGTGTGTGTGTGTGTGTGTGTGTGTGTGTGTGTGTGTACGTGTATAAAATATATTGTTCTACATATAGCTGTGAAATAGTACCCATGAGCAGCTGGTAAATCTTCCAGATTGTGGCTTTAAGGGACCGATCAGTGGTTGCCCTTCCCACTGCCTCCACTCTCCCCTGGGTAGAGAGCATCCCCTGTGCCACCAGAGTGGGCACAGTGGACACGGCCCGCACCCCTCCAGCATTAATCAGCTGGGTGATGGGGTGTGACCGACCTACCGACCGAGCGGCGGAGTCTTTAACCAGCGCGGCCGGCTGCTTCCTGCAGGACGGCCTAATGAGCCATATACCATCGCCTTGTTTATACAAATGGGATGCAAGCAGAGTATTAACAATCTCCTCTCTCTGGCCTACTGCCACTATGTTAATCTAATGAATAGTGGAACTGTAAATCACACAACCTCTGTGGTGGTTGTACGGCCACCCCTCTCTGGGTTGCAACTTGGTCTGTCCCTGGAGAGGACAGTAGGTGACAAAGACATAGGACTAACACAGAGAAAACGTTGAGTATAAAACCAAGGACAAACCAAAGGAGATAGTAAAAGGGGGGGGGTATCAGAATAAAACAGCATGGAAAACCAATGTAAGGAACATTGACCTATCTAAATTCAAACTTACACTAATTGCACCAGCAAATGTTGGGGGGGTCACATGAAATATATGCAAATGTGTGTGTGTGCGTGTGTGTGTGTGTGTGTGCGCACATAAGGAAGAGTATAATTTATGCAGCCGATACACAATTACTCCGGCATACATTTGCCCAGTCAGGGCCGCTCCCTCCCTAGTGCTTGTTTGGTTAGCTCTTATTAGCCGTGTAATATGAGCTAATGAGTGGAAGCCTGGAACACGGCAGGAGGACAGCCCTCGCCTGTGTGTGTGTGTGTGTGTGTGTTTTGAAACACGATACCCTCGGTAGGCAGGATGGGTAGTCTCGGATGCTTTCAGTCTGAAGTTATGTCTGATGAAACCTATCACTGCACTCCCTTAGACATCTCTCCTCTCCCCTCTCACAATATAGGACCAACCATTTAGTATTACCCACATATTGCAAGGTTGTTACGTCGCTACGACAACGCTTTGCCTTAAGAAATCCAAAACAAAAACACCATCATAGTGGGAAACAAATCCCGTATACGGTCTACACTATCTGCCCCAGTGAACTATCCCATCGCTAAAGCAATAATCTGCCTCGTAGTTGAACATCTGTCAGTCTTTGAGCAATCAGGTTTCAGGAATCTCATTATGCCATTTTAGAATTTTAAAAAAAAACCCAGTGAATGATTTGGCCAGTCAGTGACCAATCAAACGTCACAATCTTACAAGCGCAATTGAAAAAAAACGTCAGTGTCACTCTGCATCGATAACATCTGAACAGAATTCAGTCATCAGAAGAGAGAGGTTGCCACTACATAGGCGTGTAAGAAGCATCAATTACCTCGCCAGGAAACGGATATTGAAAAGAAAATCACAGTTTGACATTGTTTTTACACCTCACTTCAGAAGAACGATTACAGAAGCCCCTCTACCCTTCCACTCCCTTCCTACTCATCTCCCCTCCCTACAGGTAAAGCTGTGGCAGAAAAGTGGTACTTTCTATTGAAGTAGAATGGAATGAGCATCTCTTCAAAGAATATAAAATACTACTTGTAAGAGGGATTTGAAACGTACTGGCCTACAAAACCATGCAGGTAATGGTGTATCAGAAAAGTAGTACTTTCTATTGAAGTAGAATGGAATGAGCATATCTTCAAAGAATATGAAATACTACTTGTAAAAGGGATTTGAAATGTACTGGCCTACAAAACCATGCGGGTAATGGTGTTTCAGAAAAGTAGTACTTTCTATTGAAGTAGAATGGAATGAGCATCTCTTCAAAGAATATAAAATACTACTTGTAAAAAGGGATTTGAAAAGTACTGGCCTACAAAACCACACAAACAAGTCTACAGCTAACACCCACACAGACATGCTTGTGGATCCTCGGCACAACTTGGGTTTTTTTTTACACTTACGACACGCTCACACATGGAACACTGCTCACTGTGTACTAATTGGTACACACTCATACTGTACAAACACTCACACTCGTTTTGCACACTGTCAGAAATACTGCTACATTTTTCTCTAACTGTAAAAAGAGCATTATCATAGGGTAAAACCCCCTTTCGTCCAATTGTTTTGGCAATTGCAGCAAGACAACTACACCACTTTTGGCCAATGGGGTAATGTTTCTCTGAGCTGGCTGGGTAAATAAATCAAACAATGACACACACGATTAGGGTTCACGAATTGAAAATCAAAACACCAACCGTTTCCTCAACTAGAACGGCTTCCTCTCTCACAAAAGCATTGCACAGTGCACACACGTGGAACAAGTTACGCAACAGCCGTGATGGACACAGACGGTGTGTTTAGTTCAAACTTAAATGCAAATCCAAACATGTGGGCAAACACTTACTTAACATCAACTAAGGGTAAAATAGTGCTCTATCCATCATTGCACGACAACTTGTACTGTATATCAAGACCTAAGCCATAAGTTACTTTATTTGGCATGTACTGTAGCACGCACCAAATGCTCAATAGAAATTGGTGAATTCAGCAAAGAAATGCAGAGTATATCTTCACCTTGTGTTTTTCACCGTTTTGGTGTCAGCTATTTCCTCAGGTTGCAACAGTATTTTTTTTACTAGACTTTCTCCCTGTCCGGTGTTTACTACAGGTTGAGCCGAGGCGCACCTGTCCCTAGACTGAAAATCAATGCAGCACCCTGGTCCTCGCAACACACATACCTCTGCAAACTTGATGAGTGGGCCACAGCTGAAACCATTAGTTGGTCACCTGCACACTTCTAATGGGGGTCGTAAAGATGGTGGCCTCGCTCAAGCCAACTAATTGTTTGCACGTTTAGGGGCAGCTGGTGAGAAACACTTCTTTCTGTTGCGGGATCCAATGAACTGGTGGCTGAGATGTCGCAGTGAGACGAAGGGTCGACTCTATATGTTGACGCGAGTCGCCGTATTGTCCCCACCGCGCAACGTGTTAGATAGAATGTACAGGAACACGCTGCAACAGGGTGAATGCACTGTGAGGGCCTTGTTTGAACTATTCTGACACTATTCCACAAGGCTCAGTCAAATGTTGCTGAATTGAATAGGGGGAAATAGGGGAGAAGTGCTCCTTTCACGATATCTATTTTGCTCTCTAACAAATCAGAAATAAGAGGTCAGACATATTCATTGACCTCAGGGATGGTGAATGATGATAGGTTACAGTGAAATGAACCTTGGACAAAAATCTCTCCCAAGACGACATGGTGGTGATGTGAAATATGAGTGAGTGCCACACCGCACAAATATGTCTGTCTGTACAAATGGGTTTCTCCCTCCCATATGCCTGAGGCCAATAGGGAGTATTGTCTCCATATTTTGAGTCCAGTGACTGGCGATGATTGAGGCAGTGACGGATTGGGCTCTGGATATAGAATCCTGGGCTATCAGTCTCATCGGCTGCTGCCAGTGAACGCGGAACACTCAGTCTTCTGCTAAGCTTGGGAACTTGCACTTTATTAAGTCGCCCCTCCTCCTCCTAGCAGACAAAGACAGGGGCAACATAATTCACTTTGCTCGATTTTACAGTGGCAACTGGGGAGGGTCAAGTTAAATCTGTTCCTTAGTTGTGCAGACCACTCAGTCACACACACACAACACATACCCCTCCTCTCCCTGCCTCAGTGGAATGGCTGTTTTTGGGGTTAGATCGGCAAAGGCAGTTATGGTGGGCATAAGCTTGGGGAGTGTCTCTGAAAGCGATCCAGACCAATGCTTTGCACATTTAAATCAGCAATGACCATTTCTTAATGAAACACTTTACTATCCATAACAGATCTATCCGCCACCACATTCTAGTGCTGAACAAAACTAACTCAAAGTCTCCAGTTCTGTCGTTATTAACACTAGGTCACAAGGAAAGTACACTAGGGTTCCAGAATCCAGAGAAGGCCAGAGGCTCTACAGAATTATTTTCCCTTACCCCATAACAAGAAACTTCCCCTACACGAACAAATGCAACTATTTTCTGCAATGTGACTTGACATATAGAAACTCACTGTTTGGGCATTGCCCCTCAATGGAGTTTTGGGGAATGTACTTTTTTTTAAATCAAACTTTTTGTGGCATGGTATAAGTTGGGTATGGGTAACTCACATGCAATTTTTGGTAAGATTTCATCTCTCAATGCGTCAAACCTGAATTTCCTCTATAGGAGTGTCCTTTTTGCAGCTGGACTACACATTAGCTACTTATCCATGAGAGTGAAACATTTAAATCAACAATCTACCTTGCAAAATGACACAGACACAATGCATTGCACTCCACAAAAGTCAAAACACACGAAAAAGGACATGCCTGATGAGCTATGCATAATCTTTTAATGCACTGGGAGGGAGAATTATCTGACAACCTGCTATAAAAAGAAAATACAACATGTGTTCAAATCATAGAGCAAATGGTCTCCGGATAATGATTTTTTGGAAACAATTCAAATAGCATAATAAATAACGAATGTACTGTCACTAATAAAACCCACTTGTCTTATTTTTGCAATATCTTAATCTAGATAAGTGTACATTTTACATGTTCAATATTTCACATAATATAAAGTGATGCACTTTAACAATATATAATATCACCCACCGTATAGCCTGTATCTGTTCAGCCAAATTGAAGTGTTGCTACCAATGCAAAGTAATGCAGCTGTCAACCAGTACTGATCAATAACTTGTATACTGCCGACCACTCAACGCATATCAGTTCTATGAATTCTCTGTGTTACAGAGGATAAATGGGTGACACATGGGTTTAATTAATGCGAAATGCAACTGCATGTCAGTTAAACGTCGCATTTAATGAAGCATCATTCAGTGAACACCAAATATTAAAACTGACGTTTGCAGTTTTGCAGGTGCTGCTGCGGGTCGATTTTTCCCCAAAATATATCATTGCATTGTGATGAAGGGAAAGCTGTGAACACATTAAAGTAAGTTTGTGGACTTAAAAATGGATTGACACCGTAAGAAAACCAGTATAGCCTACACACATGTCGTCGACGCGCTCACCCGTGAGCGGACATGTCAATTGACCCGCTTATCGGACTTGAACTCCCGGGTGGATGTCTGTGTGTGCGATAGAATGACAACTAACACAGAATAAACGTATCTATCCTAGTTCATTATAACGTACTGCTGTTGTCTAACATGACACCACCACTCGCGGCCTCTTGAAGAGCTGAGGGTCACTTACACGATAGGCCTATACTCTGAGCATATATGATATAGTCTCATCTTGCCTGCTCAAAATGCACTTGAAAACGAATAGCATATTGAACATGCAAGATGGTAAAGGTGAGCTTCAGTAGGCTTGCTCTTGTTAACCTTTTTGGCTGTTTGTTTCTTTAGTTCAGACAACGGGATGTGTCAAACTGTCGGCCATGTGCACCGTGCACCATAACAAATTGTCGATGCCGCAAACTGACGTAAATATTAACCTAAACCCAGGAGCAACGGTTTTAGTTGTTTACATTGTAAGAGTAAATATAAATAATAAACATAGTATATCATATAATCTGCGATACCCTAATTCAAGAGACAGGGGAGATCTGTCGTGACTATTTTCCGTGATGACAACTTTGGATGGTTAAAGATGTTCACGCAGAAACATTAAAACCAAAAAGGAATTTTGTCGGTAGGCCTATATAGAATTATTATCAGATTTTAAAGAAAGCATAGGCATTTAAACGTGTCTAGATTATTGCAGGTCAGCAGAAGTCATGTATTTAAACATTTGAGTGAAACCAATCAATTTATGCCAATACACTCACATCATCAACATTTTCAATACGATCACCTACCCTATCATTTATTTTATATTTATTTTATTTGTTTTAGACCCAAACATCAACATTAATCAATACTTTATCAATTCGAATTGATTTATGAAAATATGACATTTTATTAATTAAGCCCTTCTAATTAATTATGACTTCAAAACAGCTGAAAAGTTACACTTGTAGGTAGGCTTAAATAATACAAAGGACATGTTCTCCTTGTGTGGCATAGTGGAACTGTTAACACGCTGTCAATCTTCACATCAATAATTTACAATAGCGCAAGCATGTCCATAAAATCGAGTTGCCCACAGCTGGATAGATACACAACTATTTCGTATAGCCTAAATTAGTAATATTCGATTGAATGTGTCTTGGTATAGTTTAAAATTATAGAAAAGCAACGATGCTCATATGAATTCAATAGGATGGGCCAACACAAATCTCATAGTTTAATGGATGCAACTTTACGCCTAGATCACATATAGGCATAGGCCTACATATGAGAGTTTTGTTAGGCTGTAAGTGTGGACTGGCACTTGTTCAGCACAAAGTCCAATATAAATAATTTGGGGGTTTATTTAGGCTATGTGTAAGGGCTTCCTGAACCAATCAACGTATGCACAGAGGCAAACTCTTCGGGGTGATCTTATTGTTTAGCCAGCACTACTGTGGAACGGTGTTTGGTTTACATTAGGTCACTCGTGCGAGAGATATGATGACGTTCTATTAGACGGTAGGTGCGTATTGTAAAGTTGAGTTATTTTCTTATCGGCGTCAAGAGTTTTCAATAACAGCAAATTGCTTGGAGCTCATTCGGGCATATCATGTGAAAGCGCATCGCGCTCAATGCCTTCCACTCACCACGCTTTGTGATGCTAAGCTGTTTACACATTGCTACATGTTTACAAGTAATTGGGGCACTAAGTCTATAGTTATTTTGCAAGTCAATGCAGGATACAGTAGCCTACTTAAAAGGCCAACCGTTAACGTCTTTACAGATGCTTTTCTATCCGGAACGCAGTAAGCCTTTACCTTTAGCATTCCTGTGAGCGGTTCTCGTATAGGCTACTGTCGGGCAATCTGCAGTGATCTGTCAGCATCCTGTCCAGCGATTATCATATGTGCGTCTAGTTGATGTTTAACCTACCTTTGTGCTGCTGTGTTCGCGTCCAATATCCCCGCGCTCTGCATCCAAGAGCGGACGGGTGTCATGCCACTCGTGAGCGGTTCCTCTTTCATGGTCAAGGCTCCCCGCGGGAGGCTGTCCTGGATGGAGAACATGAAAGTAACCTTCTGGGAATCTCTCTCTTAACCAACTCACAAGGCCACCTGGATTAACGACGAGCAACTGAAAAGGGAAGAATCTTCCCCAAAGTGCAACAAGGGGGAAAGCGATATAGCGGTCCTTATCCAAAGACGAGCGTCGTATCCCTTTGGGTTTTTCCGCTTTATTTTTTAATTCCAACCCCAGTTCAGTTCGCTCAAGCTTAACCGGTCTCAAGTTAAAAGAGGGTGGAGAGAGGGTGAGCGCTAGAACAGTTAAGCATCTCGAAGGAGAAGAATCAGCCGGGATCTAGGATACCTTTTCGTTGTGAGTAAAGAGAGGGGAGATGCCGAAGTTGATCAGAAGAAGGCGAACATACGCGCACGGGATTGTGAAATGAAAAGTGGGATAAAACAAGCGACTGCTTCAAAAAGGAGTAAAATGAAATGATTACCAAACAAGAGGGAGGGACGGACCATGGAAGGCTTGCTCTCCCAGGGGAAAAGGGGGATTGGGTAGCAAGAAATCTCATTCCCTCCCTCCCCGTCTCTTTATGCTTCCTCTGTCCCAGCGGAGCGCACCTTCTCTCGGGTTCGGAGGCTCTAGTGCTCTCGAGGGGGACAAGCATGGATTTGACAGGGGCGGAGACTAGTCCTTATATGGAAAAAATCATTTCAACGTCAATGGCAGTTCTGTCTTCTCATTGGCTGAAGTCATCAATGGCGTCATTTTTTGAATTCGCGGCAAAAGCTTTCCCGGTGTTTACCTGTACAACATTGCACGCTTTGCTGGGCTGTACGCGTGGACGCAAATATGCGTATTGCTTTACCAGATTAATCTGTCGATTTGCATGTTGGCCGACTTTTTGAATTGGCTCATAAAGGCATAATGATGACCTCTCGTTTGAAAGCATTGATACTGTCCTTTGAGTGCAGAATTACTGAGGAGCACGGACGCCTGTGATGGATATTCACTGTATTTTGTTGTGGAATTGGATTGTATAAAATCCATTATGTTTGTAAGGAGCAATAGACTTCCACAACATGGAAGTTGATAGAAGTAATTTGTTTTTAGAAAGACATACCCACGTGCGCGCATGAACACACACAAACATGCGCACACATAGACACACTCCCTCATCATACACACACTAAAATATATTTCCTGATGATTGAACATTTGCTAATATCTTATGATGGGGAACAGAACAATTGTTGCCATATGTCTTTCTTGAGGGGTCCGTAGAATGCAGGCATTTTTCGCAATCATGCTTCTCTTGGCATTGTTGAACGGTATTTGTGAACAAGTTCAATGAGATTTGACAGCGCCGTGTACTTGCAGTCCTTTGCGTCCAGCAATGGTAATACAATTTATCCCAACAGCCTAATAATAATAATATTCATCATAATAGTGCTGTCTCAAAGTTATTAATAATAAAAACTCTTAACAATGTAATTGTTTCAGGTAATTTGACAGATCCGTGAACGCAATAGCCTATGGCTACCACGACAACTCCAATTTCAGTAATAAGGAATCTCCCAAAAGCAACCACAATTAAATATTTACACAACTTTAGCCTCTCCAATTTAGGAGGCCAACATGTCTTTCTCTACAAGTAGACTAGATTAATTCGATTATACTTTAAAATATCTCTAAATCTTTTGATAAATTACCATACGATGCTACTTTTAGATGGAATAACCTGATCCATAATTTCTCACAACAAAACACGGTATGTAGGTCTAACTCAGGGGTGTCAAACTCATTCCATGGATGGTCTGCGGGTTTTTGGTTTTTCTTTCAATTAAGACAGACAAACAGGTGTGGGGTGTTCCTTATTAATTTGTGACCTTATGTCATCAATCAAGTACAAGGGAGGAGCGGAAAACCGCAGACACTCGGCTCTCGGTGGAATGAGTTTGACACATGTGGCCTATATCATGTCATCGCAAGTCACATTACCGCAATAGGACCTAAAAAAATCTTCAATAAAGATGGGCTACGTTTTTCCTTTTACTTAAAATAACTGTTATAATTTAATAATAATAAGAAGAAGAAGAAGAAGAAGAAGAAGAATACCATTTATTTAACTTTATCATTATTTTGGTGGACTATTATCAATTAAAAATAACCAAAGCAATATTAAGTTAATGATTCGCCTATAGCCTAACAAAACGTTTGTTTAAACAGTTGGGGTAAAATAAATAACGATTGCATTTTTTCCCCCCTATGGCACTTCAAGGATAAAATTCTATGTTGCGACTAACTAATGTAAATGTCCAGTCTCAAGGGCAAGAAGATGGGTAGAAAAAGTGTTTTTGTGACATTCATATTTCAATTGCACTTTCTAGTCAACAAGGCCGTCTACAGGGCTAGACTGGACATTCAGGAGGCCACAAAACACGCGTGGAGACAATCCGAAACTCCGACCTCGCGTGTGAGTTTCGTTGGTATACAGGTAACCATCGAACGCATAACCATATGTATCAACAATAATAAGAAATGTCTTCTCAGCAGCTGGCTCTTGGTACACTTAATACAATTTAGGCTACGTATGATTCCAATGGAAATGTTTATAGGCTACTGAAAATTATGGTAAGGGAACTACATAGATTTCAGCACGTTTCTTTGGAGTCAAATTTGTTCCAAATATTTCTGCATTCATACAAACAACTCACATTGAGTGGCTTAAGACTTGTGGTACTTATTGTAAAAGCTGATTGAGAATAAACAAACTATTTTTTTTCATAGAAAAAATGATATCCTTCCAATTTTTTTGGTCATATGCTCAGGCTTTCTCTTTCAATGTTAGATTGACAGAGTATTTCACGGAAATTTCACTGATCACTGGTCTTGATTTTTCCGTTTGCAAGCGATTGCTGTCACCTAGTGGGCATGAGTTGCAGCATGAGTTGCAACATGCGTTATCAGGGGAAGATGGACTGGGGCATGAATCAAGGTATTATTGTCCTCTTTAGTGCATAAGCAAAAATTATCTACAAACATATAGCACTTGTACATATATTCATGATTTCAAAGTAAAAACATCCTCAAAATGTTTCCAACAGCAACATATTCAAAAACATTACATTTGAACATGTAACAAACCCCATATTTTGGTCATCCTGGTCTGAACCAGAATGGCCCATAGAGCAGGAGCCGAATTCCATGAGAATACAATATTCTCAAATCCTCCACGAACACACTTACTTCAACTAATCAAGGGTGTGTTCGCGCTGGGTTAGAACAAAAATGTGCTCCTCCTGGGGGACCCTGATTTAAGCACACTTCTTGAATCCATATACTCCCTCTCCCAGAAACATAGCACAGCACCCCCTATACAGCACTGCGCCCCTATACATCACAGCACCCCCTATACAGCACATCACCCCCTATACAGCACAGCACCCCCTATACAGCAGAGCACCCCCTATACAACACAGCACCCCTTATACATCACAGCACCCCCTATACAGCACAGCACCCCCTATACAGCACAGCACCCCTTATACATCACAGCACCCCCTATACAGCAGAGCACCCCCTATACAGCAGAGCACTCCCTATACATTGCACGGTCACAACCCTAAATCCAATGATGCCTGCATAACCCTTAAATACCTCACCTTGGGTGAAAGACCTATCGTTCCAGCACTCTGAAGTCTAACTGACATAGTCCTGGCTCACCACACCAGTCATATGGATGGCCAGAGAGAAAGGAGACTGCAGGTTTGTTACAAGAAAATAAAAATCAGAGAGCTTAAAGTAGGTTTCTGAAGCAAACAGGTTTGGAAGCCACTTATTTAGAGGTTTAGTTTTCTTTAACATCCATTACAAACTTCAGTTAACTTTAGCCACTGCTAGCTAAAAATCAATGGAAGTGATGGGGGCATGTGAGCATTTAAAAAAAAAAATGTCCAAATCACCTGACATCAACTCTATATTTGGTTTAATGATACTTAAAGGAGATTTGCCCATAAAAAATATAAATAATTAAACATGCTCACATGTCCCCTTCACTTCCATTGATTTTTAGCTAGCGGTGACTAAAGTTATCTGAAGTTTGTAATGGCTGTTTAAAGAGAGTTTAATGTATTACAGCTTCTGCTAGTCCATAGACTACTTCCAGGTGACTGAAACATCTAACACCAAGTTGTAAAATAGTCAATTACTCCTTTAGCATATAAAAAGGCACAGACCGCCACCTAGTGGCCAGAAAAAGAAGTACTTCTAGTTGTGAATCATAAGCAATGAATGAAGTTGCAGTCAGAACAGCCTCAACTACACGGGGCATGGACTACGAGGTATCGAAAGCATTCCACAAGGATCATGGCCCATGTTGACTCCAATACTTCCCACAGTTGTGTCAAGTTGGCTGAATGTCCTTTGGGTGGTGGACCATTCTTGATAAACACAGGAAAATTTGAGTGTGAAAAACCCAGCAGCGTTGCAGTTCTTGACACACTCAAACCAGTGCATCTGTCACCGGTTTGAGTGCAACCATACCCGGTTCAAAGGCACTTCAATCTTTTGTCTTGCCCATTCACCGTCTGAATGGCACAGTTTCTCAATCCATGGCTCACAGATTTAAAAAATCATTCTTTAACCTGTCTCCTCCTTTTCATCTACACTGATTGAAGTGGATTTAACAAGTGACATCAATAAGGGATCACAGCTTCCACCTGGATTCACCTGGGCAATCTATGTCATGGAAAGAGCAGGTGTTCTTAATGTTTTTACAATCTCATATATTTATATATATATATATTTATTTTTATTTCACCTTTATTTAACCAGGTAGGCAAGTTGAGAACAAGTTCTCATTTACAATTGCGACCTGGCAATATATATATATATATATATATATATATATATATATATATATATATATATATATATATATATATATATATATATATATATATATATATATATATACACCACTGTTCAAAAGTTTGGGGTCAAATGTCCTTGTTTTTGAAAGAAATAAATAATAATAAAATAACATCAAATTGATCAGAAATACAGTGTAGACATTGTTAATGTTGTAAATGACTATTGTAGCTGGAAACTGCAGATTTATAAAAAATCTTTGAAATTGTTGCGTGTTGCGTTTATACTTTTGTTCAGTATATATTGTTTTTTGTGGTGTGGTTTTCACATAAGCCCTTTGAGCTTCCAACAACACCTGCACATCGTTTAATTTGTTCTAATTCATATTTTATCTGTATTGCTGTCAATCACATGTTTTCTTTGGTGCAAATAAATCAAATAAATCAAAATAAGCCTCATAGATACAGTTGAAGTCGGAAGTTGACATACACTTAGGTTGGAGTCATTAAAACTTGTTTTTCAACCACTCCACAAATTTCTTGTTAACAAACTACAGTTTTGGCAAGTTGGTTAGGACATCTACATTATGCATGAAACAAGTCATTTTTCCCAACAATTGTTTACAGACAGAATATTTATATTACACATAATTCACTGTATCACAATTCCAGTGGGTCAGAAGTTTACATACACAAAGTTGACTGTGCCTTTAAACAGCTTTGGAAAATTCCAGAAAACTATGTCATGGATTTAGAAGCATCTGATAGGCTAATTGACATCATTCTTGTCAATTGGAGGTGTACCTGTGGATGTATTTCAAGGCCTACCTTCAAACTCAGTGCCTCTTTGCTTGACATCATGGGAAAATCAATAGAAATCAGCCAAGACCTCAGAAAAAAAATTGTAGACCTCAACAAGTCTGGTTCATCCTTGGGAGCAATTTCCAAATGCCTGAAGGTACCACGTTCATCTGCACAAACAATAGTACGCAAGTATCACCACCATGGGACCACGCAGCCGTCATACCAATCAGGAAGGAGACGCGTTCTGTCTCCTATAGATTAACGTACTTTGGTGCGAAAAGTGCAAATCAGTCCCAAAACAACAGCAAAGGACCTTGTGAAGATGCTGGAGGAAACAGGTACAAAAGTATCTATATCCACAGTAAAACAAGTCCTATATCGACATAACCAGAAAGGCCGCTCAGCAAGGAAGTATCCACTGCTCCAAAACTGCCATTAAAAAAAGCCAGATAACGGTTTGCAACTGCACATGTGGACAAAGATCGTACTTTTTGGAGAAATGTCCTCTGGTCTGATGAAACAAAAACATAACTATTTGGCCATAATGACCATTGTTATGTTTGGAGAAAAAGGGCGAGGCTTGCTAGCCGAAGAACACCATCCCAACCGTGAAGCACGGGGGTGGCAGCATCATTGTTGTGGGGGTGCTTTGCTGCAGGAGGGACTCGTGCACTTCACAAAATAGATGGCATCATGAAGAGAAAAATTATGTGGATATATTGAAGCAACATCTCAAGACATCAGTCAGGAAGTTAAAGCTTGGTCGCAAATGGGTCTTCCAAATGGACAATGACCCCAAGCATACTTCCAACGTTGTGGAAAAATGGCTTAAAAATGGCTTTCTCAATCCCATAGAACATTTGTGGGCAGAACTGAAAAAGCGTGTGCGAGCAAGGAGGCCTACAAACTTGACTCAGTGCCACCAGCTCTGTCAGGAGGAATGGGCCAAAATTCACCCAACTTATTTACATTTACATTTAAGTCATTTAGCAGACGCTCTTATCCAGAGCGACTTACAAATTGGTGCATTCACCTTATGACATCCAGTGGAACAGTCACTTTACAATAGTGCATCTAAATCTTAAGGGGGGGGGGGTGAGAGGGATTACTTATCCTATTCTAGGTATTCCTTATTGTGGGAAGCTTGTGGAAGGCTACCTGAAACGTTTGGGTAGCCCAAGTTAAACAATTTAAAGGCAATGCTACCAAATACTAATTGAGTGTATGTAAACTTCTGACCCACTGGGAATGTGATGAAAGAAATAAAAGCTGAAATAAATCATTCTCCACTATTATTCTGACATTTTTAAATGTATTTGGCTGCTGGGAGGTATGAGTATTTTGTAGATAAAAGTGACAAATTGGCATACATTAACGTCGTAAATAGACAAGACATTGAGTTCCTTAAACAAAGGTGCAGATGGAGCCAAGTAATTAGAGGTGGCTAGTCTTCCAAATGTATTTTGTATGATGAGTAATTTATGTAGGTAGGAGGCATATGTACTGGCCCAAACTATATTACAGGAAATAAGATATGGGTCAAATAAGCTGTAGTATAGAGTTAGGAAGAAAGCCTGATGAACCAAACCACTCATCTTTCTGATGATTCTGGCTCTTCTTTTTTTTTACAATATTTTGTGAATATTATAAGTGATAATATTATAAAGTTGAATACAATAAAGTTGATAGATTTTTTTACATTTAAAGGTAAACAAATTATCTGGAACCATTCAGAAAATGTGGCCATGCTTGAGTTGGCTTCATTAATTAGTGAGTCAAAATTATTGCGTGATAAAAATGTAATTGGTATCATCAGTAAAGAGAATGGGAAGTACGGTAGACACAGCGGCAAGGTCATGGTTATAGATAAGGAATAACAAAGATCCAATTATCAAACCCTGCGGCACGCGACAGGATATCTTGGCCCTGGTAGATGCACAGCCGTTTAAATAAACACATAACTATATAAACAATGATGTGTATAATCATTTTAAAAAACGTAATAACAATTTTCATGATCAACCGTGTAAAACGCTTTGGATAAATCTCTCACTAATTGATAGTACAATGTGTAAACACATAATATCTTATTTTATTAGGATTTCAGTTTGTGAGTGTGTGATATGGGGGTTTGATACATGTTTATTTCGACATTATAAAGAAAAACTTTTATAAACAATAGCAACACCGCCATAATAATCTGAGTGTTGCTGTTGGAAAACCACTTTAGTGCTGCTCAAGGGCATATCGACATATCTGTCGCCTCGCTCAGCAGACTGTCGACCAATCGCGTTCATGTCATGCTGCATCACGCTGTTGCTAAACTAATCGTCACGCAATCCCTACTAAAAATCAGGGTATGATGTCGCGTTCGCGTACTAATCAGAAGTAGGAAACTTGGAAATGTCAGACTAACTGGTTGTAGTTATACACGTGCCTTCAAACAATTATCAAGTCGGAAATTCCCGGGTTCCGACTAGTACGTGAACGCGGCATTTGTCGAGAAACCTGTCTATTTTCCTCGAAAATATGATTTCAAAGCTAGTTTAATTATCTCACATCTCTGAAAAGATGTGTAATGTTGTGCATGTTCACGTAATTAATTATGTTATTTTTTGTTTGCGAGCACCCAGTTGACTTCAATTCACTCCTTGAAGGAGTGCACTCTTTGGGAGATTCTCAATTGGAGAGTCTGTCAAGGAGTCTGCTGCCCACCTCGATTACCAACCTCGACATAAGGGTGTCCTATCAAGTAGTGCAGAAGTGTTTTGAAATCTGCCACACCCCCTTTAAATCAACTGTTGTTTTCTCAAAGGAGAAAAGCATGCACATATGAAGAAACGATACACTACTTAATATCAAATCAAATCAAATCAAATCAAATCCCCTTGCCTTCGCTCCTGGATGACCTTTTACCTTGTTCAAAAAGTGGACAGAGAAGGGAGGCAAAACCAATTGACATTCTCCCTTTGTCCAAGAGTCGCCCAAAATGCACAGTGCAGCCCTTTGACAACGTACAAGCAACGTCATAGAGAATGATGGAAGACTCTTCTGCATTAAGGCGTCTGTGGGCACCCACAAGCAGCCATTGAGGCCACCTCCATTTTAAGGTAGTCCATTTTCTCCTTCTACTACACTTAACAAAAATATAAACGCAACATGTAAAGTGTTGGTCCCGTGTTTCATGAGCTGAAATAAAAGATCCCAGAAATGTTCTATACGCACAAAAAGTTTATTTCACAAAAATGTTGTGCACAATGCCACAGACTTCTCAAGTTTTGAGAGGGCGTGCAATTGGCATGCTGACTGAAGGAATGTCCAGATATTTTAATGTTAATTTCTCTACCATAAGCCGCCTCCAATATCGATTTTGAGAATTTGGCAGTACGTCCAACAGGTCTCACAACCGCAGACAGGGGCACCGCCTGGGATTTTGGGACCCAAAAAAGATATCACATTGGGCCCCACCACCACAGGCCCCACCAACCCTGCGCAATTTCTGTAACCAAACACCTCCAGAACCCAATCGACCCATTCGAAGCTTTAAATAACTCTACCTTTGCAGGCTTGCAACTCTCTTATAGTCCAATATTTACTGTATGATATTTACTGACAGTGGGCTGTGAAGATATAACACTGTGCAGACATGCATGCAGCATCACTGCACAGGAATTCACTATTTGATGCATGACTGATAACCTTTATAAGAAATGTGCTAAAGGCCATCTTTTACAGTCTAAATGTAATTTTAATGGTCAAATTCTTGGATGGAAAATTATCTTAACATTAATGAATAACCTAAAATAAATATAACTTAAATATACATGAACCTCTTAAATTAAAATCATCATCTATAGAATGATATAACAAACAAAATAATAAAATCAGTAGCAGATTTTTGAACTAAGTACACATACCAACTGGAAAATAAGCAGCTGTAAAAGTGGAAATGGAAAACAAAATGGAAATGAAAATGCCTGATGGTGGTGCTAGAGGAAAGGTCAAGAGGTCATCAAATCAATAGGTTTCTTCCACTTGGGGTCTTGATTGTGCACAACCAATTTTATGGCAATCCAGCCATTACCTTGAGATATATCTTGCTCTCAGTCTTGTGCTCAGCCTGTGGGCATCATGTGTGTAGTGAAACAATATCCATAACGATGCCATTTAACAGTTATCACTGGCCCTTGCTCAGACTTACTCACCAAGAGCCCAGTGCTGAGCCTTCCTGCTAACAAAGTCACTGATCAAGTCTTTGAAGTCCAGCTTTCTAGCTAACTGACTTTCAATGGACAGCATGGCAAGACTGCAAAGCCTGTCCTGGGACATAGTGGACCTCAAATGTTTTTTCCACCATCAGTTTTAGCTTACTGAAAGCTCTCTCGCCACCAGCAACAGTCACAGGCAGTGTGCAAAATATACATAAAGCAATGCACACTTCTCCAAATATGCTTTGCAGCTGCATCTTAGTAATTGCATTCAGGAGACCAAGTGTTCAGGTATATTACTTAATTTTGTACCTCAGGTGTAAGATCTCTGGAATACTTAATGATGAGAAGGGACTTTACCCTCACTAATCTGCCCAACTTTCAAAACAACAGAAAATGATTCTACAATTTTTGCAGTGGTGTGGAACCTAGTGTCCAAGTCACTTATGATGTTGTCCATAGCAGTAAAAAACACTGTGTTCTGAAACACCGTTGCTGCACTGTCCTGATCTGTCTCCTCTTGAGAGGTCTCACGCTTACCATCTCGTGCTGTGAGTACAATCTGTTTTTCAGGCATTAGTTAATGATGTTCTGAGAGACATGTGAACATTTTTGTTTTTGTCTATCTTGACGATATCCTGTCCGTCACTCGAGATTCATGTTCAGCACGTTCGACGTGTTCTACAGCGCCTTTAGAGAACTGCTCCCAGCCGTTCCTATTTTTCATGTCGAAGGTCCATGGAATCTCTTCCTTTTCCTCTGGCGGCTGTGTTCCTTGCTAAATTGAGGTGCAACATCCATTTGCGTAGCAATCAGTGTTGCCTCAGACAGGAGAGACTCCCATCCTTCTCTAAGAGCCTGCATCTCTTAATTTAAGGCTGATATTGACTGCCTCTGTGTCAAGAGACATTTTTCCTGACTGGTCAATCACATTCCTGTCCTCAATGCATTGCAGTACCTGTAATTATGGCAACTAACATGTCATTCAACACAATGCTGCTCACCTCCTTCTTCAGTTGGGAGTAGGGCTGGTTCAGGGGTATGGGGATGGGGAGACAGGGCTGGTTCAGGGGGATGGGGATGGGGAGACACGGCTGGTTCAGGGCTATGGGGATGGGGAGACAGGGCTGGTTCAGGGGATGGGGATGGGGAGACAGGGCTGGTTCAGGGGGATGGGGATGGGGATGGGGAGACACGGCTGGTTCAGGGCTATGGGGATGGGGAGACAGGGCTGGTTCAGGGGGATGGGGATGGGGAGACAGGGCTGGTTCAGGGGGATGGGGATGGGGAGACACGGCTGGTTCAGGGCTATGGGGATGGGGGGGGGGACAGGGCTGGTTCAGGGGGATGGGGATGGGGAGACAGGGCTGGTTCATGGGGAGACAGGGGGGGATGGGGATGGGGATGGGGAGACACGGCTGGTTCAGGGCTATGGGGATGGGGAGACAGGGCTGGTTCAGGGGTATGGGGATGGGGAGACAGGGCTGGTTCAGGGGATGGGGAGACAGGGCTGGTTCAGGGGATGGGGATGGAGAGACAGGGCTGGTTCAGGGGGATGGGGATGGGGGGACAGGGCTGGTTCAGGGGGATGGGGATGTGGATACAGGGCTGGTTCAGGGGGATGGGGATGGGGAGACAGGGCTGGTTCAGGGGTATGAGGATGGGGAGACAAGGCTGCTATGCCTGAAGCTGCACCTGTTTGGCCTGGCACCAGGCAGGGGCAGGGACAACTGATTTAGTATCAATAGCTTGCAAAAGTTTGCCTGCATTGATTAAATGTCAGCTTAAAGATGTGCGAAATGTAAACACTCAGAATTGTCTGTGAATATATTAAGTAACTAATGTTAGGGGAGCAAAAGTAGCCTATTTCACTGTGGACTAAGCTAACAGGTTAATTTCCACCACTCACAGACTACACCCACCATCCTTTGTGAAAATTGGGTGACATACTGTCGACGTTTCTTTTCTCTCTCCTGTCTTTCTTTTCATTTCTGGAAGACAGATCTTTCTTTAGGAAGCTGAGACATGATGCTCCACCTGCACTCCTCACTTTCAATTCACTGCTAGCAAGTACCATTAGCGCCTGGTTTGGGAGCAGGACTGCACCATTTCCTGTAAATAAGGGGGGGGGGGAGCAATACAGAGGCTCTCTGGATGCTTTACTTTTTGCAAAGAAACAAGAAAAGAAACAGAAACCATTCGTTTTATCAGTACATTGTAAAAAAA
Organism: Oncorhynchus gorbuscha; assembly: GCF_021184085.1. Classification (NCBI taxonomy): domain Eukaryota; kingdom Metazoa; phylum Chordata; class Actinopteri; order Salmoniformes; family Salmonidae; genus Oncorhynchus; species Oncorhynchus gorbuscha. The sequence continues at coordinate 37,939,180 of NC_060195.1, read as the reverse complement.
TATTATATTAATGGCGATCGGTTAATAGTTTTACATTGAAAGAAATGTACCTAATGTTCTAATAAAAAATGTGGCTCCCTGTTGTGAACAGAGTGCCCTATGGTGATTATGGTATGGGCAGGCATGAACTACGGACAACGAACATAACTGCATTTTATCAATGGCAATTTGAATGCACAGAGATACCGTGACAAGATCCTGAGGCCATTCATCCACCACCATCACCTCATGTTTCAGCATGATAATGCATGGCACCATGTCGCAAGGATCTGTACACCATTCCTGGAAGCTGAAAAAGTCCCAGTTCTTCCATGGCCTGCATACTCACCAGACATGTCACCCATTGAGCATGTTTGGAATGCTCTGGATCAACTTCCCGCAAATATCCAGAAACTTCACACAGCCATTAAAGAGGAGTGGGACAACATTCCACAGGCCACAATCAACAGCCTGATCAACTCTATGAGAAGGAGGTGTGTCACATTGCATGGCAAATGGTGGTCACACCAGATACTGGTCTTCTGATCCACGCCCCTATCTTTTTTTTAAAGGTGCCTGTGACCCAGTTGTGTGAAATCCATAGATTAGGGCCTAATGTATTTATTTCAATGGACTGATTACCTTATATGAACTGTAACTCAGTCAAATCATTTAAATTGTTGGATGTTGCATTTATATTTTTTTCAATATACTTCTATGAGTTGGTAAACAAACTCAACACAGGCTGAATACACCGCTTGTGCAAAATCAATTTAGAAATCTATATTATTCCATTATTGCACTCACACTGCTCGAGCATGCCAACGAGCGTCTGCATTGCCAAGGGCTAAAATAGAACTCCTTTCTATTTCTGACGCAGATCACGCTGCAAGTCCTGCCTCTCCCATCTCCTCATTGGTTTATAGAAGCAGGTTGAAAAACGAACTGTGTTGCATGTCGGTGTAGTAATACTATTAAAGTTTAGATGCCAATCACCATATAAATTCAAAGATGAAAAAGCCTGGAAGGAGGAGAGATGACTAGAAACGATTCGGTTGACTGTTTTATGTGTGGATTAATTGTCGGAGTAGAGGATCTTGTGCATTTCAGGTAAAATAACAACTCAATGTTTAACTATATCCCAGGACAAATTATCTAGCAACAGCAAGCTAGCTAAATTGCCATAAATGTTTTATGCTTTTTGACCTGTCCCCAAATTAATGTAATTGGTTCAGAGTTTGTTGTTATATTTTAACCTGCGTTTGGTGTGGGGGGACAAAATACATTTATGTACGATGGCGCACGCGCACAGACGTTTGGGTTCTGTGAAAGGGTGCATACTGCCAGCTGAAGTGTGTTATTTATTTGAACAGTCAAAGTTGGCGATTTACTGCCATCTACAGTTATGGAATGTTTGCTCACAAGCATAATTCATTGGCTGATCCCATAGGAAGCCTCACAAAGTTGACTACTTTAAAATGGTGAAAGTCCTTGATGGCGCTGCCCATCCTAAATGGGCTTTTGTGCACTAGAGTGCTATCTCTATGGGCAATGAACACAATGGGTTTTATTATGAATTGAGTTTCAAATCTAATTTCTTAGTACTTCTGGTATGGTGTGTGCTGCACGAGTTTTGCAATTTATTGATCAGGACATCCCTCGCCACACTGACCAAAGGGGAGCAAATGTACCGCTAATTAGTTGCTAATGTGACAATAATAAATAACTGCAAATGCTATGATCTGGACAAGACTGTCAAATCAAGGCAAAGGTAAGAATCTCTGGATTTAACTATCTAATGTTAGTTAAATGTAGTATTGAATAAATTGGCAACATTTATTTAAATGGACAATTCTGTGAACTGCCTTGTGCACGTTTTCAATTGACACAATACCTGTTAGCAAAGATGACAGCTAGAGATGAAGTGCAGGAGCTTGCAGGGATTTGTCGCTTTGCATGATGTCTGAGAGTAAATAGAGACGAATATATTGATAACCATGTAAATCTCTCGGACAAGGTGAGTTATCAAAATGTCACCAGGGTAAGCCTACACGAAACACAACCCTTATTTTAAGTGTTTCTAAAATTTCCTATGGGAAGATGAATGGTGGAAAAAACTTTTATTTAACTAGGCAAGTCAGTTAAGAACAAATTCTCATTTACAATGACGGCCTACCCCAGCCAAACCCTCCTCTAACCCAGACGGTGCCCTATGGGACTCAGGATCACAGCCGGTTGTGATACAGCCCGGGATCAAACCCGGGTCCGTAGTGACGCCTCTAGCTCTAGGTCCATTTCCCTGTTTGACCGTTAGGTTTTATGGGTATTATGACACCTCCACTGTGAGGCTCTATGGCGGACTGCTCCTCCGACCTAGGGAGTGCCAATATGGCCGACTACTGGCCAATACGTAGCGTCAGCAATCCATGTGTTACATACGTCAATCGTCTAAACCCATGCATCGCCTCAAAATGACATTTTTTAGGATGTGGTTGTATACGGTGTCTACTACGCATGCGCAATGTCCTCAACGGTGCTTGGAAGGGAGGATATAAAGTTGGATCTATTTTTCCTTTGTCATATTGACGCTTGGCTTATCTACAGTGTTCATACGTATCGGTTGTCGTTTATAACAAACGGTGGTTTGTCAGCTTGATTTCAGCGACTGCACGGTACGTAACGCTAGCTAGAATTACTAGCCTAGCTGCCACTTGAGCCAAATATGTGCTTGAGCTGTAGGTTAACGTTAGCGAGCTAGCTCGCGTTGTATTCAAGAAGGAAGCTTTACAAGGTCGGATAGCGACGATCGTTTAGTTAGCTGGCTTTGTACTGTAACGTTAGTGTTGCTACATAGTATGGTCTAGCCTTAGTGGTGTTGTAATAGTCGTCGAGTTAGCTAGATTTATAAAGCTTTTGGTAGCAATCGAGCTAACGTTAGCTAGCTAGCTAAACCTCAAGTGTGGTAGCTCGGTCGCGCGGTAAAGATGGGTTCACATTCACGGTGTGCTACTTGTTTTTCCTCAAGCCATACGACGTTAGGCTGTCTTGTTCAACTGCTGTATCTGTTGGTAGTGAGTAGCTAGGCTACTAACTAGAACAATTATAATAATTCGGAAGTTAGCTACTGGTTTAATTACAGGTATGTATGATGCTGCTGACTAACGTACGGTTGTCACTCACTGATAATGTGACTTGGTAACGGTCAACTCTAGCTATTACTTTTCGTGTTTCAGTTGAATATCTGCCTGGTCCAGTTTCCCATATCCATCGTGTGATCGCCAAGGCAGAACCCATGGCGGACTCGGTGGAGACGTTCCAGACCCACCTAACCTCAGTCATGGACAGTTTGATCCGCGCATCGGTGTGCGAGATCACCAAACTGTTCCAGGACACGGTGAATGACTATCTGGTGGAAATATCGCTTAACAGGAAGGAAATGGACGCTCTGAAACTCCGACTCCGACTGACGGAGAACAAACTGAGAAATGAACGCAAGTACGGGATGGGGTGGGCAGAGAATCGCCGCAATGCTGGTTTGATAGTGTCTGAGGACGGTGGGCGGAAAAAGCGGAAAATTGAAGTGCCTCGTAAGTGTTCATATTTAGTAAGTACAGCCACAAGCATCACGGACCATAAAAGTAGTTTATGTATTTGTTTTTCCATATGTATTAAACTGACATTAAACATCATTCATCAGATTATGATTGAAATGTTATGTGATTGCATATCACATCAATACAAGTTGATTTCTTGTGTACCATTAAGTCGAAAGCCTGTAATGCTTGTGTGAAGAGGTGCTTGTTATGCTGGAAGCCATCTGGCAGAGGCTGAGCTGTCTCATCTCTCCTTCTCTCTACTCCTCCGCTCTCCCTCCCCCACCACCTCCTCCTCTTCATTTTCTATCTTTCACCTCCCCCACTCCTTCATCACGACATCTCTCCTTCTCCCTCCCTGCTCTTCATCCTGCCCTCTCCTTCTCCCTGCTTCCACCTCCTCCAATTCTCTATTTTCTTTCCTCTCCCCTTTTCACTCCCACCCCCTCTGCTCTCCTTCACGCTTCCTCTCCTTCTCCCTACTCTGCCTCCCTCCTTCATGCTCTCTCCCTTCCCCCAACTCCTCCACTGTCAATGCGCCCCTCTCCTCCATGCTCTCTCCTGCGCCATGCCATTCCTCCTCCCGCTCTCCTTCAACATGCTTTCTCCCTTCCCCCAACTTCCCCACTTCTGTCACTGCTCCCCTCCATTCTTCATGCCCCCCTCTGCCTCTCTCCCGCTCCCTGCCATCCCTCCTCTCCCTGCTTCCCTTCCTCTCCTTCATAATGCTCTCTCCCTTCCCCCTCTATTTATATCACTGCTCTGTCCCTCCCACTCTTTCCTTAATGCTCCCTCCTCCTCACCCCATCCTCTCCCATCCTCCACAGGAGGAAAGCAGACGCTGGGCCTTGCCTTGGGAGGCGCGGGGGAGGAGGAAGGAGGAGCAGCCAGGGTAGTAATGGGGGGAGGGTGGAAGGAGGCACGCGAGCTGTACCTCATTCAGTTCCCCGGGGAGGAAGGAGAACTGGAGGAGGAGGGGGGCTGTGTTTCAGGAGAGGGGGAGGAGATGGACAACATCAAAGAGGAGGTGAGGGAGATGAGTCTGAATATGTCCTACACAACGTCACTGCATCAGAGACTACTATACTGAACACAAATCTATACGTAACAATTTAAAAGATTTTACTGTCTTACAGTTCATATAAGTAAAACCGGTCAATTGAAATGCATTCATTAGGCTCTAATCTATGGATTTCACATGACTGGGAATGTAGATATGCATTGTTGGTCACAGATAACTTAAAAAAAAAAAAAGTTGGGTGTGGATCAGAACCAGTCAGTATCTGGTGTGGCCACCATTTGCCTCATCCAGCGCGACACATCTCCTTCTCAGAGTTGATCAGGCTGTTGATTGTGACCTGTGGAATGTTGTACCACTCCTCTTCAATTGCTGTGTGACGTTGCTGGATATTGGCAGAAACTGGAACACTATGTCATACACGTTGATCCAGAGCATCCCAAACATGCTCAATGGGCTGACATGTCTGGTAAGTATGCAGGCCATGGAAGAACTGGGAAATGTTCAGCTTCCAGGAATTGTGTACAGATCCTTGCAACATGCGGCTGTGCATTATCATGCTGAAATATGTGGTGGATGAATGGCCTCAGGATCTTGTCACTATCTCTGTGCAATCCAAATTGACATCAATAAAATGCGGTTGTGTTCATTGTCTGTAGCTTATACCTGCCCATACCATAACCCCACCGCCACCATGGGGCACTGTTAACAGCGTTGATATCTGAAAACCACTCACACGTGGCCTGCGGTTGTGAGGCCGGTTGGACGTACTAACAAATTCTCTAAAACTACGTGGGAGTTGTCTTATGGGAGAGAAATGAACATTACATTCTCGGGCAACCGCTCTGGTGGACATTCCTGCAGTCAGCATGCTCCCTCAACTTGAGACATCTGTGGCATTGTTGTGACGACTGCATATTTTATTGGCCTTTCATTGTCCTCAGCACAAGGTACACCTGTGTAATGATCATGCTGTTTAATCAGCTTCTTGATATGCCACACCTGTCAGCTGGATGGATTGTCTTGCCAGAAGAGAAATGCTCACAAACGGGATAATTTATTTTTGTGTGTATATGGAACATTTCTGGGATCATTTATTTCAGCTCATGAGATGGGACCAACACTTTACATGTTGCGTTTTATATTTTTGTTCAGTGAAGGGTTTGTTATTTTTACAATGTTCTCAGTCTCACCACACGCAGATACAATGTTCATCTGCTGTGGTTGTGTGACTGACAAACTGCAGCAGTGCTGGTAGATGTTGGAAAGACACTGATTTGATATTCAGGTGAAGAAGTGCTTGTTCAGAAAGTGCACTCAAGTGTAGAACGTTGTAGACCCTAAACATGACTATAATTTTAGGACAGAACAGTTGTGTATTCTACCAGGTGACTTAAAGAATACAATTGTCTTCATGTCATCTTAAACTGTCTAAACATTGTACGTTTACAGAAAATGCCCAGTGTAAAACTTGAACAGTGTTCTTTGGGATACTTGCAAAGTGCACTTTCATATGTATTTACATGAAATGCTGGGGGTGCTAGTGAACTCTGCATTGCATTAATGTTACTGTATTGTAGTCTATTGTGGGGAATGTATTTACGTTTTCTCTGTCTGTAGTCCAGTGACGTGGTGGAGGGGGGCTACCAGCCTGCGTCTCTGCGGCTGATCAAGGAAGCCCTGAAGATGGACCTGCCCAACCAGAACCGCCATACTGGATCCAGAAACCACAGCGAAGGTACTGACACCAGCTCGGAAGCAAAAACATGATTACAACAACTCTTGGATAGAGCAATAACCCCAATGGGAATGCTGACGTTTTCTTGTAGGTTTCACAGGACGCTTGTTACGCCTTTGGCTCTGTACAGTGTTGTCTGCAGTACATTGTTTGCATGTGCCTTCATAGTACTGCTCCTCTAACAGACCCTCTCTCTCTCCATCTCTCTGCCCAGTAGGAGACATGGAGTTCAGCCCTATGGCCCAGGAGGCCCTGAAGCGGCCCTCAGCCGTAAGGCATGAAGAGGGGGATGACGAGGAGTGGGACGTGGGGTCCCCTCCAACAGAGGTGTCGGAGGGGGTGCTGAGCGTGGAGGACCTGAGTGGGCTGGAGACGGCCCTGAGGGCAGAGAGGGGGCGCCAGCAAGCAGCCCTGAGGATTCCTCCCACAGCAGGCTCCAACCATGGCTCCATGACCCCTGACCTGGAAGTCATAGCAGGCAGCGAGTTCAGCCTGGGCCAGAAGTACATTGGTCTGGATGGGTTGGAACAGGAGGGGGCGCTGGGGAGTCCCACACCCTCAGAGAGGGACTCTAGTGATGCCCTGCAGGGTCCTGGTGCCCGTCTGAAAGAAGGTGAGAGGGCACTGCCAGGGGGGACTGGAGGAGTGCTGCAGCCACGCTGGCCCAAGAGGCCGAGGGACAGTGAGGGGATGGAGGAGCAGGGAGGCTCAGATGAGGCCCTGCATCACCCATCTGCTCCGGGTAGCGTGGATGACAGTGGTGAGGAGGAGACCGGAGACCTGATGCATTTCTGCACGCAGTGCGGCGGGGGCTTTGCCAACGAGGCTGAGCTGGAGGAGCACCCCTGTCCCCTGGGGGACACTCACCTGCAGGGAGGGACGGAGGCCACCCTGTTTCCCTGCGCCTCATGCGGCCACGCCTTCAGCCATGCCTGGGCCCTGAAGAACCACGAGTGTGTGTGCGCGGCCGAGCGGCCCCACCGCTGCGAGCTCTGTGGGAAGGGCTTCACACACTCTCGCTCGCTGGAGAGGCACCAGGTGGTTCACACTGGAGAGAGGCCACACCGCTGCCAGCAGTGCGGGCGGAGCTTTAGTCGCCTAAGCAACCTGGAGAGGCACCAGCGGATCCACACGGGCGAGCGTCCATACGGGTGCGAGGTGTGCGGCAGGCGTTTCAGCAGAGTAGAGTACCTGAAAAGACACCAGCTGATCCACAGTGGAGACCGAGACAAGGCCGGCAGCGCCCACCAGTGCTCTCAGTGTGGGAAAGGCTTCAGCGAACCAGAGCAGCTCAAAAACCATGAGTGCTTTTTATAGTTTGATAATTGAGATTTACCATGATTTGTTTGGGGGAGGGGAAAGTTGAAAGAAATTCCTGCTCAAGGTAGAAGTCCCTAACAGATCTAAGATCATTTTACCCTGGCCTCAATCCTGAAGTTGACCATTAGAAATGCAGTCTAAAGCTCTGACCTTGTATCAGTGGTTAGGGGACAACTTCTACCTACTCCAAAAAAGAAGGCAATGACAGTCATCCAGGTTGAGAGGTCAAATTGTATATGGAGAAACTTGTGTGTTTTGTATGTTTCTCAAATGTACATTGTATCTTTATATTATGAAATTTAGTATTTTCACTTTGAATACATCAATCATGGCCTTGTATCTTGACTTTATCAATGAACAATTTTGGTATTTTGTACTATTCGTTTGTTTTCTGTATTATCTATCAGGAATAAACACGACTTTATTCAGTGACCAATGGTCTCCTTTCATATACTGTCAATTGCCACAGTTTTTCAGCTAGAACTTGTTTAGTTTTGCCCCCCCCACGCCAGCTGGAATTTGGTATACTACTTTGGTGCTACTGTAGCAAACAGATTACTTCTTGTTGGTGTCATTAGGATTTTAGACGCTAGGTCGCGATGACTCGCCAAATGCTCTAGCCAAACCCAGCCAGGGAAAGTAAGTCTGTGTATCAACAACTTAGTGACAGCAACACCTACTGATAATGTTCTGGAATCGTATCCATTCACTAGTATGGCACTGGCAGAAACTAGAGTTATCGACTTCGTCACAGCTTGCTTTAAACGTGGACGTCTTGTTCAAGACCACAGTGGGTGAGATTCATAAACTACACGTCCAAGCATGCAGGAGCTTCAAATGGAGATCTGGGGTGTGTTCATTACGCTGATTCTGTTACAAGCAGGTAGTATAGGTAGGTATCACAGGAGGCTGCTGAGTGGAGAACAGCTCATCATAATGGCCGGGACAGCGCATATGGAATGGCATCTAACACCTGGAAACTATTTGCCATTCCATTGCTTCCACTCCAGTCATTACCACAAGCCTGTTCTCCACAGTTAACGTGCCACCAACCTGTGGTAGGTATATGGTTTTATGTTGGATATTTGATTTTCTTTCAATAGCTATGACAAACATTTTATATTTTGAATCTGGGGAGGATGGAAAACAATCACCTTTTGTGAATTTTTTTAAAATTCTGATTTCAATATTCAAAAGAATAATTTGATACAAAAATGTGTATTCTCCATCCACTGTTTTCAGTACCATTTTCATTATGGTTGAATAGCTATTGATGAGAGAACTGAATATCCAGTATAAAACTAATTTACCTTTGTGCCAAACCAAAGTACGGGCTCTAAAAAGTCAGAAACACTTTCTTGTGGGTATTTTGTCTCAAGCAGCTGAAGGAAAAAACCGGTAGAGTAAGTTTTTAAGTGATCGAATTTGACGTTCTGGCTTGTAAGGAACATTTACACTATTTTGCAGGCATTAGTTTCAGGCTGTATATAACATGTACAGCCTGATTAATCAGACTAACTTAATGCTCTCACACACACACAACAATTGGCGGTGGACTACAGAATAAAGGAAATGTGTTAACATCAGCTGCTCTAGGTCCTTGTACCAGAGCAAAGATCAACCCGAGGTAACCTCGTCTGTGATTTGCATTTATCAGTGACCTTGACACAGAAGCTGCATGTGAACAAAGGTGTCATTTGTATTTGGAGAAGATTCTGTTCGCAGCTGAGACGCTCTGTTGGTTTTTCATACATACAGGTTATAATACTTACATTTTTTTCAATCTGCTTTAATCTTTGGGTAATTATTCAATGCATGTCCTCCATTTTCACGAGACATGATATTCTCTAGCAACCATTTAAGCAGGTTAGTGTTCAGTAGGTGTGTGTGTGTGTACTGTAACAGGGGAGGAAACGCTAACATTTTATTTTTCACCGACTATGGACAGACCATAATTATCTTACTAACATACCTGCTCATCGACATTGGGTGTGAAACTGGCTGATGTGGATGCTGTAGAATATTCCCCTACAGTGTCCAGGGCCAACCGCCTCACATCGTACCCCCGAACAGATGCCTTTGACTGGTGGTCCACCGGTCCAATCTCTACTCTGAGGGTTGTTCTGATCCACAGCGGAATATGATGGAAAGTAGAGTCTCAGGCGGGGAGACCAAAGTTTTCTGAGGGGCAGCAGTAGGCAGACCACCCGGTTGGCCATCCAGCACTCAGAGAGGTATGGCAGTGTCAACACACAAGGTAGTAAATGAGGCTGAATGAACTGTTTCGCTGCCAGACAAGGCTCCACTGATAGCCAGATGTAGCAGAGGTAAGGTTTTGGGACTGCTGTTGGGACAGCTTTATGTAGGCCCTAACATTTTGTGGGCGTCGTTTGTCACCGTTATAGTGCAGTTAATGTAGTGTTGTGTAGTGGCTTTGCTGGCATGCGTCCCACATTTTTTTTTTGCCCCACCAAGATTTACATGCTAAAATCGCCACTGATATCACAGCTGGCCTTAGGGATGCAGTTTCAGTTTCAATGACTCAATATTTTTTACAAAAATGGCCGACTTTAACTAAGGCTGGGTATGTCAATACAATCAAACTAGCAATAGCAATTGTGAGGATTTATGTCTATGCTCTATAACCTACTACTATATCACGTAAGATTGAATTGTTTGAACAGCAGTTGTGTGTGTGTGTGTGTGTGTGTGTGTGTGTGTGTGTGTGTGTGTGTGTGTGTGTGTGTGTGTGTGTGTGTGTGTGTGTGTGTGTGTGTGTGTGTGTGTGTGTGTGTGTGTGTGTGTGTGTGTGTGTGTGTGTGTGTGTGTGTGTGTGTGTGACGCAACCCTAACGCAATGATCACAAGTCAGTTGTAACACGGCTAATAGGTTAGCACACGCGTCAAATACAAGGCACGCGGGCCAAATAGGACACACAAGCGAGTATAAATTTGTCTACCTGTTGATTCATCTACTGCGCCTGCATCAGTAAATTCAACTTCAATTGCACAGCTTTCGTGTGTCCGGTTTACAGCGAGCAGCAGAGGGAATGTGTACAGACACATGCCACAGTCCTAACTAGCCTACTAAAAATATTGCAGTCTGGCTTCGGTTTTTAAAGTTTGACAATAAATAACCAAAAAACAAAACCTGCAACAAAGCACCATGCAAAAGAAAAACATATAGGCCTATTACAGCAACATTTGAGCAGTAGCCGAGGCTGGCTACTCAACGACAATACATTTTGAGTGCACCATACTGCAATGCTGCATTCAACCATGCAGTGCAAAACAATTGAAAATCATGTTTTAAGTTTCAATCTTTCAATTTTTGCCTAAAATGACATACCCAAACCTAAGGACCTGAAACAAGGATATGCATATTCTTGATACCATTTGAAAGGAAACACTTTGAGGTTTGTGTAAATGTTAAAATAATGTAGGAGAATATAACACATTAGATCTGGTAAAAGATAATACAAAGAAAGAAACATGCTTTTTTGTATTTTTTTTCGTACTATCTTTGAAATGCAAGAGAAAGGCCATAATGTATTATTCCAGCCCATGCTTAAATTAGATTGCATTTCTGTTCAATATTTTGTATCAAGACTGCTCAAATGTGCCTAATTGGTTTATTAATGCATTTTCAAGTTCATAACTGTGGACTCTCCTCAAACAATAGCATGTTATTATTTCACTGTAATAACTAATGTAAATTGGACAGTGCAGTTAGGTCTTCCTGTCTGGGTTGGCGCCCCACCTTGGGTTGTGCCGTGGCGGAGATCTTTGTGGGCTATACTCGGCCTTGTCTCAGGATGGTAAGTTGGTGGTTGAAGATATCCCTCTAGTGGTGTGGGGGCTGTGCTTTGGCAAAGTGGGTGGGGTTATATCCTGCCTGTTTGGCCCTGTCCGGGGTATCATCGGATGGGGCCACAGTGTATTCTGACCCCTGACCTCCAGTATTTATGCTGCTTTAGTTTATGTGTCGGGGTGCTAGGGTCAGTCTGTTATATCTGGAGTATTTCTCCTGTGTTATCCGTTGTCCTGTGTGAAATTAAGTATGTTCTCTCTAATTCTCTCTTTCTCTCTTTCTTTCTCTCTCTCGGAGGACCTGAGCCTTATGACCATGCCTCAAGACTACCTGGCATGATGACTCCTTGCTGTCCCCAGTCCACCTGGCCATGCTGCTGCTCCAGTTTCAACTGTTCTGCCTGCGGCTATGGATCTTTGACCTGTTCACCGGACGTGCTACCTGTCCCAGACCTGCTGTTTTCAACTCTAGAGACAGCAGGAGAGGTGGAGATACTCTCAATGGTCGGCTATGGAAAGCCAACTGACATTTACTCCTGAGGTGCTGACTTGTTGCCCCCTCGACAACTACTATGATTATTGTCACGTCTCCCGGCTCTTAATGACTCCTACCATGACACCTACCACCTACCCTCTTTCCATTTACTGTAACAAGTTTCCTCGCCCACTGAGCACCTACCGACACCGGACGTCCATGAAGGTTGAAAAGTAGTTTTCATTTGGTCAGTCCACCCTGGTAGGACCAAATCTGAACCAATCATAGACGTCTATGTTTCACAAGATTGGACAGCACAGTACAGAACAGTACTGTCAAATAGAGTACAGTACAGTACTGTAAACTAGAGTTCAGTAAAGCACACGAGCGCAGTATAATTAAGCAATACGGTCCGAGGGGGTGTGGTATACAGTACATTTGGAAAGTATTCAGACCCCTTGACTTTTTCCACATTTTGTTACGTTACAGCCTTATTGTAAAATGTATGAAATACTTTTTTCCCTCATCAATCTCATCATAATCAGCAAATGTATTTATATAGCCCTTCGTACATCAGCTGATATCTCAAAGTGCTGTACAGAAACCCAGCCTAAAACCCTAAACAGCAAGCAATGCAGGTGTAGAAGCACGAGCTCTGAGACAGGATTGTGTCGAGGCACAGATCTGGGGAAGGGTACCAAAACATTTCTGCAGCATTGAAGGTCCCCAAGAACTATACAGAATCTATACACAATACCCCATAATTGACATTTATGCAAATGTACAAAACTTGTAAAACACATTTAATATCACATTTTCATAAGTATTCAGACCCTTTACTCAGTACTTTGTTGAAACACCTTTGGAAGCGATTACAGCCTTGAGTCTTCTTGGATATCACGCTACAAGCTTGGCACACCTGTATTTGGGGTGCCCATTCTTCTCTGCACATCCTCTCAAGCTCTGCCAGGTTGGATGTGGAGCGTTGCTACACAGCTATTTTCAGGTCTCTCCAGAGATGGTCGATCGTGTTCAAGTCCGGGCTCTGGCTGGGCCACTCAAGGACATTGAGACTTGTCCCAAAGCCTGGACCTCTGACAGAGTGACCATCGGGTTCGTGGTCACCGCCCTGCTCCCCCGATTGCTCAGTTTGGCCATGCGGCCAGCTGTTGGAAGAGTCGTAGTCGTTCCACACTTCTTCCATTTAAGAATGATGGAGGCCACTGTGTTCTTGGGGACCTTCAATGCTGCAGAAATGTTTTGGTACCCTTCCCCAGATCTGTGCCTCGACACAATCCTGTCTCAGAGCTCTACGGACAATACCTTCGACTGTGGGACCTTACATAGTCAGATGTGTGCCTTTCCAAATCATGTCCAATCAGTTGAATTTACCACAGGTGGACTCCAATCAAGTTGTAGAAACATCTCAAGGATGATCAATAGAAACAGGATGCACCTGAGCAAAATGCTGAGTCTCATAGCAAAGGGTCTGAATACTTATGTAAAGAAGGTATTTCTGTTTTTAATGTTTAATACATTTGCAAAACTTTCTTAAAACCTGTTTTCGCTTTGTCATTATCGGCAATTGCGTGTAGATTGATGAGTACAATTTATTTCATCCAGTTTAGAATAAGCCTGTAACCTAACGAAAAGGGGAAGGGGTCTGAATACTTTCGAATGCACTGTATGGCCAATATATCATGGCTAAGGGCTGTTCTTAGGCACGATGCAACGCAAAGTTCCTGGACACAGTCCTTATTGCCCATATACCACAAACCCCCGAGGTGCCTTGTTGCTATTATAAACTGGTTACCAAACGTAATTAGAACAGTAAAAACAAACGTTTTGTCATACAAGTGGTATACCACGACTGTCAGCCAATCAACATTCAGGGCTCAAACCACCCAGTTTATAATGTACTGGATCGTACTATACTGTACTGAACATATCGACTTTACTGTACTGTACTGAACTTTACTCTACTGTGATGTCCAAACTCGTGAAACATAGACGTCTACGATTGGTTCAGATTGGGTCTGTTTCCGGACCAACCAAAGTGGTCTTGTTTGTGGGCGGAGCTCATTCAAATAATATCCAGTGTGTAGAATAATACCCAAATATGCAAATAAGGATTATTGCATATTTCTACCTTTTTGTAGTTATTCAGGATACACCACCATGAACAGAATGATATTCTTATCCATAATTGTGCCTTTCTAGTGTAGTACAGATCAGGGACCAATGATGTTACTCCGTTTCCATAATTCCATTACCGGATGTAAATCCATTTCCCCTACTGTAGTTCAATAACCAAAAGTCATTTTTTTCAAACTCAAGGTGTCATATCACAGCTGACACTGAGGACTGACTGGGGGACAAGCACTGCCCAGAAGCTGACCATAGGATAACCCAAAATGTGACAGATAACAGGTTTCATTTGGAGACCCATAGGTATTTCCCGTTCCCCCTTGGTGGAATGGAAGCTGCTGACTTCCAACTGATTGATTGGTTAAAGGTCCAATGCAGCCGTTTTTATCTCAATATCAAATCATTTCTGGGTAACAATGAAGTACCTTACTGTGGTTGTTTTCAATTAGAATGGTCAAAAAGAAACAAAAATTGCTTCTTAGTTGAGAGCGATTTCTCAAGCAAGAATTCAGCTAGGACTGTCGGGGAGTGGTCTGAGTGGGGAGGGGGACACTGAAAAACAGCTGTTATTGCCAGAGAGGTTTGGAGGTCTATTAACTAATTTACCACCTGGTGATGGCACCAGGCAGGTTACAACTACCACCAAAACAGGCTGAAATTTCAGGTGCTTTTACTCTAAAAGTGCATTATCATAATAATTTTAACAATTTCACAGTATTATTCCAACCTCATAGTGTGAAAATATACACTGAGTATACAAAACATGAAGAACACCTGCTCTTTCCATGACATAGACTGTCCAGGGGAATCCAGGTGAAAGTCATGATCCTTATTGATGTCACTTGTTAAAATCCACAGTTTCCTGTGTGTATCAAGAATGGTTCACCACCCAACAGACATCCAGCCAACTTGACACAATGGTGGGAAGCACTGCAACATGGGCCAGCATCCCTGTGGAAGGCTTTCAACACCTTCCAGAGTGCCGAATACAACAGGTGTAAACCTTACAGTGAAATGCTTACTTACAAGCCCTTAACCAACAATGCAGTTTTAAGAAAAATAAGTGTTAAACTATTTAAATAAAATAGAAGGAAATTGAAAAAATAATAATAATAAAAAGCAACAATAAAATAACAGTAGAGAGGCTATATACCAGTAGAGTCAAAGTGCAGTGGCACCGGTTAGTTGAGGTGATATGTACATGTAGGTAGAGGTAAAGTGACTATGCATAGATAAAACAGTGCTTCAGGGGGTGCACAAAAGTAGGAGCCAGGAACCTAAATGGAACTGAGCCAGAGCAATACCTGGTCCTCTACGCCTCTGCCCACGGGGCTCTGTGGACATGTAGATGCAATGTTCCAGAACACTGCCTTGAAAAGGTGAGGCTCGTACATACTGCCCCAACAGATCCAGGACAACGCAATCGCGCACACGGCCCTATCCCACCTGGACAAGAGGAATACCTATGTAATAATGCTTTTCATCAACGACACCTCAGCATTCAACACCATAGTGGCCTCCAATCTCATCACTAAGCCCTGGGTCTGAACTCCCTCCCTGTGCAACTGGGTCTTAGACTTCCCCTTCCTGTACTCCCTGTTCACCCATGACTGCGTGGCCATGCACGTCTCCAACTCAATCATCATGTTTGCCGACCAAGTGGTAGGCCTGATTACCAGCAATGGCAAGACCGCCTACAGAAAGGAGGTGACAGACCTGGTGGGCGTGACAGACCTGGTGGAGGTGACAGACCTGGTGGGCGTGACAGACCTGGTGGGCGTGACAGACCTGGTGGGCGTGACAGACCTGGTGGGCGTGACAGACCTGGTCGGCGTGACAGACCTGGTGGAGGTGACAGACCTGGTGGAGAGGTGCCAGGAAAATAACCTCTCCTTCAACGTCAACGAAACAAAGGTGCTGATCATGGACTATTGGTGACAGCAGAGGGAGCACGCCCCCGACTCCCATCCACATCGACGGAGCCACAGTGAAGAGGGTCAAAAGCTTCAAGTTCCCCAGCGTGCACATCACCGAGGACCTGAAATGGTCCCTTCACACTGACAGCATGGCGAGGAAGGCTGCAGCAGCACCTCTTCAACCTCGGGAGGCTGAGGAAATTAGGCTTGGCCCCCGAAGACCCTCACAAACTTCAACAGATGCAGCATCGAGAGCATCCAGTCGGGCTGTATCACCGCCTGGTACTGCAACTGCACCGTCCACAACTGCAGGGCTCTCCAGGGGGTGGTGCGGTCAACACAACACATTATTGGGGACACAATGCCTGCCCTCCTGGACGTCGACACACCAGGTGTCACAGGAAGGCCAAGAAGATCATCCATGACCTCAGTCACTCGGGAACTCGCCAGTCTTTGTCACGGATGGCCTATTCCAGCAGAAGACCGCAATGGGGTCCACTCCTATCAGCTAAAAACAAGAAGTGGCTCCAGTGGACAGGCAATCACCAACATTACATTACATTTACATTTAAGTCATTTAGCAGACGCTCTTATCCAGAGCGACTTACAAATTGGTGCATTCACCTTATGACATCGAGTGGAACAGTCACTTTACAATAGTGCATCTAAATCTTAAAGGGGAGGGGGGGGGTGAGAGGGATTACTTATCCTATCCTAGGTATTCCTTAAAGAGGTGGGGTTTCAGGTGTCTCCGGAAGGTGGTGATTGACTCCGCTGTCCTGGCGTCGTGAGGGAGTTTGTTCCACCATTGGGGGGCCAGAGCAGCGAACAGTTTTGACTGGGCTGAGCGGGAGCTGTACTTCCTCAGTGGTAGGGAGGCGAGCAGGCCAGAGGTGGATGAACGCAGTGCCCTTGTTTGGGTGTAGGGCCTGATCAGAGCCTGGAGGTACTGAGGTGCCGTTCCCCTCACAGCTCCGTAGGCAACCAACACTGGACAACTGAGGAGGGAAAAACATAGCCTGGTCCGACGAATCCCAGTTCGTGTTGCGTCATGCTGGAGGCAGTCCATGGCCACATCCTGCCCGGTGTCAACGGTACAGGCTGGTGGCAGTGGTGTCATGGTGTGGGGAATGCCACAGCGTCTATGAGCATTGTTGTTGACCAGGTGCATCCCTTCGTGGCTACAGGGGGGGTGTACCTCATAAACTGAGTATAAATGTATTTATATTCCGGACTCTGACATTGATCATTCTGATATATTTTCCTTTATTTTGGATTGTGTGTGTGTTGTTATTGTATTGATAGATGTTTCTGCATTTTTGGATCTCGAAACAAGCATTTCGCTGCACGCGCAAAACTGTGTACACGACCAATAAACGTTGATTTGATTTGCACTTCTTCACCCTCTTCCGTGAAAACAGGGGAGTCTACTGTCTCAGACAGACCGCGCCCTTGTCGCCCTCTCACATACGGAAGAGTGAACTTCTCCCGTGCTGCAGTCAGCTACTTTCTGAGCGCAACCCCTCTATCCTTTCAGTATGCAGACGGCTCGGAATGGCTACTGACGCCAGCACGCTTGAGGAGCTACATAGCGAGCTCACCTGTCCAGTGTGCCTCGAGCTCTTCCGTGAGCCGGTGATCCTCGAGTGCGGACACCACTTCTGTCGCGTGTGCATTACGCAGTGCTGGGAGGCCAAGTACGATGAACACCCGACCTGCCCGAAGTGCCGAAAGACATGCGCTCCGAAGCTGCGCCCCAACTCGCTTCTGTGTAACGTCGTGGACAGCGTGAGGAGAGCTCGAGCCATGGATGGGAAACCCGGAGACCAGGAGAGCTCACAGGAGGATCCTGAAGAACGGCAACGGGAGGGCAATATGCCCAGCTCCGGGTTCAGTTTCACCGATTTCTCTCCTCGCCTCGAGTCAGACCGGTGCGAGGAGCACGAGGAGAAGTTGAAGCTATTCTGTGAGGATGATCAGCTCGCGATCTGCCTGGTGTGCGGGATGTCCCGAGACCACAAGACGCACAATGTCATCCCCATCAACGAGGCGTTCGAGAACTACAAGGTAACACTTATATAACTCTTTTACTATTTTACTATTTATGTATCTACCTGTGTAGGTGTTTGGAATACATATGAGTTAGCCGGGTTCGTACATCATGACACAGGGACCTGACGCATTGGAATGAATCAATTGTGGCAGAATCTGTCCACAAATCTCAAACTGAGCCAAGTTCACAAAGTTACTATTCAGTCATATATTTTAAGTCTTGTAAGATAAATGTGGACCCAAGATAATTGAGTCTTTAACATGCTGGAGCGCGAGACATAAGCAGACACAAGTCAGTGTTGATGTAGCCTATACTTGGAGCTCGAGAGGAATTCGGCGTGCTGGTGTCAAGGCTTAGTTCCCAGACATATTTAACCTTTTATATTTGCTGTGGATATTTGGTGACATACCTCAGTCACCACACTGTTTTCACAAATCTTATCCATCTACATTGCAACTTTTTTTTTTTTGGGGGGGTCATTTGGGTAACTTGTTGAAATGAAGCCAGTTAGTTGGAAAGGCCCTCTGGTCATATGAGTCACATTGAGCTTGTTGCCAGACTACAAACGATCCAAAACAGTACATCTTAAATTGACAAGGGAGTTAGGCCTAATTCAATGAATCTCAGTATAATGGAAAACACTGTTTACCAGTTCAACTCGCATAACTTCAAGCTGTGTGTGTGTGTGACCTGTTTTTCTTCTTTCTCTTCTGCAGGACAAGCTGTCCAAAGTCCTGGAGAGAGTAATGATCCAGACTGAACAGGCTTCTCTCTGTCAGGTCCAGACCAACAACAAGATCATGCTCATCAAGGTATACTGACTGACTGACTGACTGACTGACTGACTGACTGACTGACTGTGTGTGTGTGTGTGTGTGTGTGTGTGTGTGTGTGTGTGTGTGTGTGTGTGTGTGTGTGTGTGTGTGTGTGTGTGGTAGATACCGAATGTGTACGATGTCGGTGGAGGCCTGCGTTGAAGATGAGCACAGCACAGACATCGGGACCCCATTAAGGAGGCATGCCCTGTGTGTCTGTCTGTCACACACTGAAACACTTTCTCTCCTCCAATCACTTGTTCCTTCACTTCCCTCTGTCTCTCTGTGGGGAACAGGAAGTGGGTATGAGCAAGGATGTGTGTCAACGATCTAGCTACCACGTGACCGATGTGGCAAATGTTTGTGTGTGTTACTGTGTGTCTGTGTGTGTGTGTGTGTGTGTGTGTGTGTGTGTGTGTGTGTGTGTGTGTGTGTGTGTGTGTGTGTGTGTGTGTGTGTGTGTGTGTGTGTGTGTGTGTGTGTGTGTGTGTGTGTGTGTGTGTGTGCGTGTGTGTGTCTCTATGCAGCGGAGGTGGTTAGGTGTTCATGTGACGAGTGACCGTTTCTGAGAACTGAGATTCGAATCATGAGATTTGAATCAAGTGATTTGAATCACGGGATTTGAATCAATATGTGTTTATCTCCTGCCTCCGTTATCACTGAATGTGCTGTTGCCGTGTGTCTGTCTCATTGTGTTTCGTGATGTCTTTGTTTGTTTGCATTGTTTTATATCACTGCTGTCGCCACCTCTTGACAGCCTGTCACTGTAAGTAAGAATTTCCTCTTCATTGACTTAGTTGTATCCTTTGAAGTTGAAATAAAATGAAACAAGCTCGTGTTAACTCCCAGAGCTAACCTCCTGACTGAAGCTCAGTGGTCCAACACAGTCTCCAAAGATGGATTCCAACCCAGTCTGTAACGATTTTCTCTGTCCTTCCCTACGGCAGGAGCGAGCTGAGGACATAGAGGAGCAGGTGAGTGCAGAGTTTGGACGTCTGAGGGAGTTCCTTCTCCAGGAGGAGGAGAGAGTGAAGGAGAGTCTGCGGCGGGAGAAGGAAAATAGGCTCCACCAATTGGAGGAGGTCCTCAAACACACCACAGAGCAAATCGGCCAGTTAGAGCAAACTGCCGACCAGCTCCGCGTCAAACTCCGAGAGAATGAGAACCCGGCACAACTCCAGGTGAGATGAGAGAGGAGAGGAGGGAGGAAGGGGAAAGACAAGGAGTGGAGAGAGGGGGAAGGAGAAAGGGACTGTAATGGATATAGGAACAAAGAGAGAAAATAGATTGTAGAGGAGGAAGGGAGAGGGGTTAAGGGTGGGGGGAGGGGGGGTAAAGAAATAGAGGGAGAGTGAAAACGAAAACAGAAAGGGTTCAAGTCAAATCCAGAATATAGTCGAGGGTTTTTGAGGAGAAGAGTGTGTGGATGTCTCAGCAGGGCCTCATCGCTGTCATTCTTTCTTTCAGGGAATCAAGGATTTTATCGGAGGGTAAGTGAAAGAATCCACGGTTCTTATCTGATGCTACAGTTCATAGATCTGTGTCATATCCACATGACTTCACATGATAAAAAAAACAGTAACCCGATGTTCCTCACACTTTTTCAACATTATTTATTCATACTGTAAGGCAGTGGTCGCCAACCGGACGATCTTCAAGGCATTCCTAGTCGATCACCAAACATTTCTGTAGAAAAGCCAACAATATATGCTTGCGCTCCTTTTTTTTTCCTTTTCGTGTTGCGCTGTTGGCGGTAGTTCCACTTGATTCAGAAGCCCTGCGCACCGGGTAGGCAAAGTCTTCCCATTTTGAACCATTTCATTGGTCTGAAAATACAAACTTGGCCTACCTGCCAGACCGGGAGATCTGTGGCTAAATTGAATACGGCTACTGCGTTGGCCAATCGGATAGCTCGCAGAACTTCCATGACCTACAGAATGTCCATGACCCCGTCCACAGCAAAGTTTGATACTAGCCTACATAAGACTCAAGAACTTTTAAAACCATGACCAGGGAGAGACTGTCAAAAGAATACAGCAAAGAGCTGCTGTTTTTATGAGTGAGTTCATGTCAAATCAATTATTCAGCCCTGTCACTGGTTTTATTCAACGCTATGACAAAACATAAAACAGCCCTTTTCCGCACTTCCACTTGCGCTGCAGCTGCAATGAGTGAGTGAGTGAAGGCCTATTGATAGCCCTGAATTGGTATTATTAGTAGCAGCTCGTCTTGCCTATTTTAACATCGAGGAATATTTCACGTTCTCTGATGTTAGGAACAGCATGGATTTGTGCATGAGGCAGATGCGGAGCGACTCGAGTTTCGCCATCAGGTGGATGACGGTGTTCCCCTGTTCTGGTCAGTCTCACTGGAGGAAAGGAAGGAGAGAGAGAGGCGGACAATCTGCTGCTCTCTCCCTCCCTCCCTCCGCAGAGACTAAGGCCGTGTTCAGAACCACTGGGAACTCTGGGGGGAAAAAACTCTCTCTCTCTCTTCATCCGTCTCTCTCTCTCAGAGCGGAGATTATGTTTGAGCGACCCCCGGAGGTGTGTGTGGATCTGCCGGAGGGGAGTTCCTGGGACCACTGCAGTACCGCACCTGGAGGAGGATGAGCGCTGTCCTTCAGCCAGGTACAACCACAGCAAAATGTAGATAGACCGCACCTGACCACATATAGTCCACACTAGACTCCATTAGACGACAGCGCTCACATATCTGACAACATTCCACCACAGGATCCATCTGATTGCATTCTATCAAACCTGACTGTCACACGACAGTATCCAACCACACCAATATGTTGACCGCGTACAGCCTGTCCTTTCTATCGTATTCCAAATCCTCTGTCTCTTCCCAGGTGTGACAGCGGTGACTCTAAACCCAGACACCGCCTACCCCAGGCTGTGGGTGTCCACGTGCTGCACCCAGGTCAGTGTCGGGGACATCCAGCCCAACCTGCCCAACAACCCTGAGCGCTTCACGCGCTACAACATTGTCCTGGGAAGCCAAGCCCTCGCCTCAGGGCAACACTACTGGGTGGTTGAGGTGGGCACCAAGACGGCCTGGGGGCTGGGGGTGGCGGCCGCCTCGGTCAACAGGAAGGATGAGATTAGCCTGTGTCCCGACGACGGCTTCTGGACCCTGGTGTTAAGAGAGGGGCGGGGAGGGAGCGAGTACGAGGCCTGCACCAACCACGAGGAGAGCCTGTTGCACCCCCCTCGACCCCCCAGGAGGGTAGGGGTGTACCTTGACTACGGGAGGGGTGTGGTGGCGTTTTACGACGCAGGGGATATGAGTCACCTGTTCACCTTCTCCGACGCCACGTTTACAGAGGCAGTGTTCCCCTACTTCAACCCCTGGCCAGTCATCAAAGGGAGAAACCGTGCGCCTCTTATCATTATTAGCCCCGACCCGGAGGTATGAGAGACCCGGTAAGAACGGTCAGAGAACACTGAGAACCAAAGACAAGAAAGTGGAACAATGTAGAGAACCTGTGAGAGAAACTGCAATGTCATCATCCTATTCACTAACACTTGACTGTTGCTCACGGTTTTGTCGTTTATGAACATTTCCCGTAAATATGCTTCCATGGAATATGTGGGTGTTTTGTGTTTAAAGAGAGCACATGCCAGAGGACTCTGAAGGAAGCCACATGGAAAAGCGAATTGAAAAAAGCACCTTAACCATGACATTCTTTCCCTTACAAATGGACATGGCCAAAGACTGAAATGACAATTTCCTACTATATTTATCTAAAGTGTGTATATAGTAAGATAACAGTGTTTTACAGTGTATTTTACATTTGAATAGCGGAGTATATACATGGGCGAATCAGATCACGCCTCCATTCTGCTCCTCCAGGAAGCAGGAAGCACCCCTTGGTAAGGTCTGTTGGTGTGACCAATCAGAATCTATGCTTCTAGATTGTTTTGATCACGCAGACTGGAAAATGTCCCCGGTCGCCTTTGAGAATAGTATCGACGTATACACATCGGTGACTGGCTTCATCAGAATGTGCATTAAGGATGTTGTTCCCACTGTGCCGATTGGAACTTATCCAAACCAAAACAGTGGATAGATGGCAGCAATCGCACAAAACTGAAAGGCGCGAACCGCCGCATTTAACCACGACAAGGTGACTGGGAACATGGACGTGTATTAAGAGACCAGCTGTGGTTGCAATTCACTCGTTCTCCGTGGCCGATGTGCGTAAGACACTTAAGCGTTGCCGGCCCAGGATGCCGGCCCAGACGGCATCCCAAGCCGCGTCCTCAGAGCACTGGCTGGAGTGTTAACGGACATATTACATCTCTCCATATCCCAGTCTCTTGTCTCTACTCTCTTCAAGATGTCCACCCTTGTTCCTGTACCCAAGAAAGCGAAGGTAACTGAACTGATGAAATGACTGTCGCCCCGGAGCACTCACTTCTGTCATTGTGAAATGCTTTGAGAGGCTGGGTAAGGATCATATCACCTTACCCGGCACCCTAGACCCACTACAATTCGCATACAGCCCCAACAGGTCGAAGGACGACGCACTCGCCATTATACTGCATACAGCCCTGGACGAGAGAAATACCTATGTAAGAAGTGTGTTCATCGACTACAGCTCAGGCTTCAACATCATAATGCCCTCCAAACTCATTACTAAGCTCAGGGCCCTGGGTCCCCCCCGTGCAATTGGATCCTGGACTTCCTGACGGGCCGACCCCCAGGTGCTGAAGGTAGGCAACAACACCTCCGTCCCCCATGTTCTCTTACAATATTACTTTTACATTTTTTTAAGACTGTAAAAACGCCGGCACATGCGCTCCAAGTGATTTTAATTCTGGAAATCTCTTCCAAAGTATTCCCACACATAATATGTGACAGTATACAAATGTAAGCAAGATTTGAAATGATTGTGTTTTAGTCCAATTCTGTTTGTGGCTTCTTACGGTCAATTTGCAAATGATTTGTAATTATGTTGTGGCCCCCTGACCATACACTCAAGAAAAGAAATCGTCCCACAGAGCGTTCTACATGGAACCAAAATGGGTTCTCCTATAGGGACAGTTGAAGAACCCCTTTACTACACTTATTTTCTAAGAGTGTAGCAATACAATAACAATATAATATCATCCTCAGGAGGCTGAAGAAATTCAGCTTGGCCCCAAAGACCCTCAAGAACTTCTACAGATGCATAGTACTGTACTACCCGCAACCGCAGGGCTCTCTAGAGGGTGATGCAGACTACCCAGCACATCACCAGGGTTCACACTGCCTGCCCTCCGGGACATCTACAGCACCAAGTGTCACCAAGAAGGCCAAGTAGATCATCGGGGACCTCCGCCACCTGAGCCACAGCCTGTTCACCCCACTGCCATCTGGAAGGTGGGGACCGTACAGGTGGATTAAAGCTGGGACCGAGAGACTGGTAAACAGCTTTAATCTCCAGGCCATCAGACTGTTAAACAGTCACCATTAGCCTTAGTCACTGTTCTTGCCAGCTACCACCCGGTACTCCACCCTGCACCTTAGAGACTGCTGCCCTATGTACATAGAGTCATTCAACACTGGTCCCTTTAATAATGTTTACATACTGTTTTACCCACTTTATATGTATATACTGTATTCTAGTCATGGCTCATCCTATATAACTACTTCTGTACACACCTTTTCTATTCATATCCTGTCCACACAGTCTATACACACCATTATATACAGTATAATGGTGTGTATAGACACACCAGGCCCACCCA
Organism: Oncorhynchus gorbuscha; assembly: GCF_021184085.1. Lineage (NCBI taxonomy): Eukaryota > Metazoa > Chordata > Actinopteri > Salmoniformes > Salmonidae > Oncorhynchus > Oncorhynchus gorbuscha. Next base: position 37,914,575 of record NC_060195.1, on the reverse strand, counting down.
TGGCTGCTCCCCTGTCCAGTCATGTGAAATCCATAGATTAGGACCTAATGAATGTATTTTAATTGACTGACTTCCTTATATGAACTGTAACTCAGCAACATTTTTGAAATTGTTGCATGTTGCATTTATATTTTTGTTCAGCATACATGTAAAGTGGGTTCAACAGTTTGTAAATATTATTAAAGTGACCAATGTTCAATGACTCTTTGTACATAGAGCAGCTGTCTTTAAGGTGCAGGGTAGAATACCGGATGGTAGCCAGATAATAACAGTGTCTCAGGTTCATGACAGGGCCCTGGGCCGGAGGCTGGCTAGTGATGACTGACGACGCTGGCTAGGAGCGAGTAACAGGGTGACTGTGTCTGTCGGCGTCATCTTGTGTCATCTATAATAAAAATGTGTTGCATTACCTCCACAGTGTAGTGGTTCTACAGATCGATCGCACAAATTGCTGTTTGTGAACATGCAGATATTGAACTGTCTGGCTGCTGTTGGAACTTGACTCTGGTGCATTAAGACTGTTGTTCTCCTTCAGTCCACTGGAGGGCGTTCAAACGATGTCCACCCTACACTTCATTCTCACGCTGGTGACCACAAAGGAGAATTTGAGCTTTAAAAGATTAAGAGCTGCACTTAAGAAATCATTGGTTAAAATCCATAATCCCTGATCAATTATTTTTTTGTAGAACTAACAGGTCAGATAGGGGTTCAGACGAGAGCAGAGGGTCAAGGTGGGGCTGAGTTACTGAGAGAGCACCACCTGATCATGTGTGTCTCTGTGTGTGCTGTGTGTGTGAGCAGGAACAAGTGAGTGTGGTGTGTATTAGCGGGAAGTGTGTGTTATGTGTTAGGATTATAACCCAGACATGGTTTCAGCCTTCCATCTCTGACACTTTAAGCTTGATACGCGAGGAGCTACCAGCCTATACCACAGTACGATATAAAAAAAGATACGCGAGGAGCTACCAGCCTATACCACAGTACGATATGAAAAAAGATACGCGAGGAGCTACCAGCCTATACCACAGTACGATATGAAAAAAGATACGCGAGGAGCTACCAGCCTATACCAACAGTACGATATGAAAAAAGATACGCGAGGAGCTACCAGCCTATACCAACAGTACGATATGAAAAAAGATACGCGAGGAGCTACCAGCCTATACCACAGTACGATATGAAAAAAGATACGCGAGGAGCTACCAGCCTATACCACAGTACGATATGAAAAAAGATACGCGAGGAGCTACCAGCCTATACCACAGTACATGAAAAAAGATACGCGAGGAGCTACCAGCCTATACCAACAGTACGATATGAAAAAAGATACGCGAGGAGCTACCAGCCTATACCACAGTACGATATGAAAAAAGATACGCGAGGAGCTACCAGCCTATACCACAGTACGATATGAAAAAGATACGCGAGGAGCTACCAGCCTATACCAACAGTACGATATGAAAAAAGATACGCGAGGAGCTACCAGCCTATACCAACAGTACGATATGAAAAAAGATACGCGAGGAGCTACCAGCCTATACCACAGTACGATATGAAAAAAGATACGCGAGGACCTACCAGCCTATACCAACAGTATGATATGAAAAAAGATACGCGAGGAGCTACCAGCCTATACCAACAGTACGATATGAAAAAAGATACGCGAGGAGCTACCAGCCTATACCAACAGTACGATATGAAAAAAGATACGCGAGGAGCTACCAGCCTATACCACAGTACGATATGAAAAAAGATACGCGAGGAGCTACCAGCCTATACCACAGTACGATATGAAAAAAGATATGCGAGGAGCTACCAGCCTATACCACAGTACGATATGAAAAAAGATACGCGAGGAGCTACCAGCCTATACCACAGTACGATATGAAAAAAGATACGCGAGGAGCTACCAGCCTATACCACAGTACGATATGAAAAAAGATACGCGAGGAGCTACCAGCCTATACCACAGTACGATATGAAAAAAGATACGCGAGGAGCTACCCGCCTATACCACAGTACGATATGAAAAAAGATACGCGAGGAGCTACCAGCCTATACCACAGTACGATATGAAAAAAGATACGCGAGGAGCTACCAGCCTATACCACAGTACGATATGAAAAAAGATACGCGAGGAGCTACCAGCCTATACCAACAGTACGATATGAAAAAAGATACGCGAGGAGCTACCAGCCTATACCAACAGTACGATATGAAAAAAGATACGCGAGGAGCTACCAGCCTATACCACAGTACGATATGAAAAAAGATACGCGAGGAGCTACCAGCCTATACCAACAGTACGATATGAAAAAAAATACGCGAGGAGCTACCAGCCTATACCAACAGTACGATATGAAAAAAGATACGCGAGGAGCTACCAGCCTATACCACAGTACGATATGAAAAAAGATACGCGAGGAGCTACCAGCCTATACCAACAGTACGATATGAAAAAAGATACGCGAGGAGCTACCAGCCTATACCAACAGTACGATATGAAAAAAGATACGCGAGGAGCTACCAGCCTATACCAACAGTACGATATGAAAAAAGATACGCGAGGAGCTACCAGCCTATACCACAGTACGATATGAAAAAAGATACGCGAGGAGCTACCAGCCTATACCACAGTACGATATGAAAAAAGATACGCGAGGAGCTACCAGCCTATACCACAGTACGATATGAAAAAAGATACGCGAGGAGCTACCAGCCTATACCACAGTATGATATGAAAAAAGATACGCGAGGAGCTACCAGCCTATACCACAGTACGATATGAAAAAAGATACGCGAGGAGCTACCAGCCTATACCACAGTACGATATGAAAAAAGATACGCGAGGAGCTACCAGCCTATACCACAGTACGATATGAAAAAAGATACGCGAGGAGCTACCAGCCTATACCACAGTACGATATGAAAAAAGATACGCGAGGAGCTACCAGCCTATACCACAGTACGATATGAAAAAAGAAGAAATCTGTTAAATACTTTCAATATTTGGTGCTGGATCTGTATACGCTTGTGTATTACATCATTTACACATGTGGTATTACAAGTCTATTACTATTTTAAAAACATTGCTGCACAAGGGGCGATGTGCGCAAGTTGGTGGCAGAACAAGCTGGAGTTCTTATGGATTATAATTCGATTTTATGGCTCGTTTGAATGTCATGCTTAATGTGTGTGTCATTGTAAATCAACTGCATTATACTTTAAAAAACACTTAAACTTCAACCAGCAAAATGGCTCTTTGGCAAGCTTTTGCTACGGCCGATATCAATTAGCGTTAGCATTCTAGCTTTTGCTACAGCCGATATCAATTAGCGTTAGCATTCTAGCTTTTGCTACAGCCGATATCAATTAGCGTTAGCATTCTAGCTTTTGCTACAGCCGATATCAGTTAGCGTTAGCATTCTAGCTTTTGCTACAGCCGATATCAATTAGCGTTAGCATTCTAGCTTTTGCTACAGCCTATATCAATTAGCGTTAGCATTCTAGCTTTTGCTACAGCCGATATCAATTAGCGTTAGCATTCTAGCTTTTGCTACAGCCGATATCAATTAGTGTTAGCATTCTAGCTTTTGCTACAGCCTATATCAATTAGCGTTAGTATTCTAGCTAACAACTGTTGCATCCACAATAGTTATTTTGCAAAAATCAAAACATCAATGTAAGCATATGAGAACCCTAAAAAGTTATTTTATTTAGAAGTAATAAAAACATCAATCTAGAGACTATGTTGAATGGGCGCAGATGGCGATGACTTTCTTTCTGCCGCAAAGAGTCGCACACATAAACTCAGCAAAAAAAATAAATGTCCTCTCACTGTCAACTGTGTTCATTTTCAGCAAACTTAACATGTGTAAATATTTGTATGAACATAACAAGATTCAACAACTGAGACATAAACTGAACAAGTTCCACAGACATGTGACTAACTGAAATTGAATAATATGTCCCTGAACAAAGGGGGTTCAAAATCCAAAGTAACAGTCAGTATCTGGTGGCCACCAGCTGCATTAAGTACTGCAGTGCATTTCCTCCTCATGGACTGCACCAGATTTGCCAGTTCTTGCTGTGAGAGTTATCCCCTTTCTAACACCAAGACACCTGCAAGTTCCCGGACATTTCTGGGGGGAATGGCCCTAGCCCTCACCCTCCGATCCAACAGGTCCCAGACGTGCTCAATGGGATTGAGATCTGGGCTCTTCGCTGGCCATGGCAGAACACTGACATTCCTGTCTTGCAGGATATAACACACAGAACAAGCAGTATGGCTGGTGGCATTGTCATGCTGGAGGGTCATGTCAGGATGAGCCTGTAGGAAGGGTACCACATGAGGGAGGAGGATGTCTTCCCTGTAACGCACAGTGTTGAGATTGCCTGCAATGACAACAAGCTCAGTCCAATGATCCTGTGACACACCGTCCCAGACCGTGACGGACCCTCCACCTCCAAATTGATCCCGCTCCAGAGTACAGGCCTCGGTGTAAATCTCATTCTTCGACGATAAACGCAAATCCGACTATCACCCCTGGTGAGACAAAAACGCGACTTGTCAGTGAAGAGCACTTTTTACCAGTCCTGTCTGGTCCAGTGACGGTGGGTTTGTGCCCATAAGAAACATTATTTCCGGTGATGTCTGGTGAGGACCTGCCTTACAACAGGCCTACAAGCCCTCATTTCAGCCTCTCTCAGCCTATTCCGGACAGTCTGAACACTGATGGACGGATTGTGCGTTCCTGGTGTACCTCGGGCAGTTATTGTTGCCATCCTGTACCTGTCCCGCATGTGTGATGTTTGGATGTACCGATCCTGTGCAGGTGTTGTTACACTTAAGTCTGCCACTGCGAGGACGATCAGCTGTCCGTCCTGTCTCCCTGTAGCACAGTCTTAGGCATCTCACAGTACAGACATTGCAATTTATTGCCCTGGTCACATCTGCAGTCCTCATGCCTCCTTGCAGCATGCCTAAGGCACGTTCACATAGATGAGCAGGGACCCTGGGCATCTTTCTTTTGGTGTTTTTCAGAGTCCGTAGAAAGGCCTCTAAGTTTTCATAACTGTGACCTTAATTACCTACCGTCTGTATGCAGTTAGTGTCTTAACGACCGTTCCACATGTGCATCTTCATGAATTGTTTATGGTTCATTGAACAAGCACGGGAAACAGTGTTTAAACACTTTACAACGAAGATCTGTGAAGTTATTTAGATTTTTACGAATGATCTTTGAGAGACAGGGTCTTGAAAAAGGGACTTTTTTTGTTGAGTTTACGTGCGTGACGTCAGTGTGTTGTGTACTGGAAAAGGGACTATTGTATCCTCAGAAGGGGCGCTAAAACTATTTGTATTGACTTAAGTCCATGTTAAGTTTACTTATTTGAAGTCTGAATCGGGCCCATCGTGAGTTCCTTGTCTATCCCTTCTTTAATTAACAAACAAATGAATTATTAAGGTTCATCTAGTTCCTCTGTCTATAGTATCTGTAATGAGATATCACTCCGAGGCTAATCTACATGCAGTAACACGAGCCTTCCGTTTTGCATGACTGTTTATCCATCCCTCACCTCCCTCTCTCCTTTCTTCCCTCCCTCTCTCCTTTCTTCCCTCCCTCTCTCCTTTCTTCCCTCCCTCTCTCCTTTCTTCCCTCCCTCTCTCCTTTCTTCCCTCTATCTCTTTTCTTCCCTCCATCTCTCCTTTCTTCCCTCCCTCTCTCCTTTCTTCCCTCCCTCTCTCCTTTCTTCCCTCCCTCTCTCCTTTCTTCCCTCCCCCTTTCTTCCCCTCTTCTTTCCCTCCATCTCTCCTTTCTTCCCTCCATCTCTCCTTTCTTCCCTCCCTCTCTCCTTTCTTCCCTCCATCTCTCCTTTCTTCCCTCCATCTCTCCTTTCTTCCCTCCCTCTCTCCTTTCTTCCCTCCCCTCTCCTTTCTTCCCTCCATCTCTCCTTTCTTCCCTCCTCTTTCTTCCCTCCCTTCTTCTTCCCCTCTCTCCTTTCTTCCCCTCTCCTTTCTTTTCCTTTCTTCCCTCCATCTCTCCTTTCTTCCCCCTCCTCCTTTCTTCCCCCTCTTTCCTTTCTTCCCTCCATCTCTCCTTTCTTTCCCTCTTCCCTTCCCTCCTCTCCTTTCTTCCCTCCCTCTCTCCTTTCTTCCCTCCCTCTCTCCTTTCTTCCCTCCCTCTCTCCTTTCTTCCTTTCTTCCCTCCCTCTCTCCTTTCTTCCCTCCCTCTCTCCTTTCTTCCCTCCCTCTCTCCTTTCTTCCCTCCATCTCTCCTTTCTTCCCTCCCTCTCTCCTTTCTTCCCTCCCTCTCTCCTTTCTTCCCTCCATCTCTCCTTTCTTCCCTCCCTCTCTCCTTTCTTCCCTCCATCTCTCCTTTCTTCCCTCCCTCTCTCCTTTCTTCCCTCCATCTCTCCTTTCTTCCCTCCATCTCCTTTCTTCCCTCCCTCTCTCCTTTCTTCCCTCCATCTCTCCTTTCTTCCCTCCCTCTCTCCTTTCTTCCCTCCATCTCTCCTTTCTTCCCTCCATCTCTCCTTTCTTCCCTCCCTCTCTCCTTTCTTCCCTCCCTCTCTCCTTTCTTCCCTCCCTCTCTCCTTTCTTCCCTCCATCTCTCCTTTCCTCCCTCCATCTCTCGTTCTCTGTAAAATGAGATCTTGTCAGGTAGATCTCTGGGATCAATGAGAGGACTTTGTTTTATGATTGGAAGAATAAACAACCTTGGGTTTCAGAGACATTTCCATTGTTTAATAAATGTCATTCAGAGCCCCCCCCCCTTACCATAATTGATCTATTTTCTCCCCCAGTCTGAGTTTGTGCTCCCCCCATCAATAATGAATGACTGCACGAGGGAGAAAGATAGGCTTAAAGTGATTAATGGAAACCTCATTAGGAACTGGCGAAATGTTTGGCAACATACGCTTAGCCTTCGGCTTGCATACTATCAACTTCTCTTACAGCCGGAAAGGGGTTAATAATGGCTAAGAAAGGAGGGGTGAATGGAGGGGTCAGAGGTCAAGAAAGCAGTAGGGCCAATAAAATAGAATACTTTATAATCTGTTAGGAAATGTTCCATGCGTGATTCAGCATGCAGACACAACTAACATAAAGACATTACATGAGCCAAATACATTTAAACTCAGTTTTTCTCAATTCCTGACATTTAATCCTAGTAAAAATTCGGATCACCACACAATGTTAGGATCAACACTTTATTTTAAAAATATGAAATGTCAGAATAATAGTAGAGAGATTGATTTATTTCAGTTTTTATTTCTTTCATCACATTCCCAGTGGCTCAGAAGTTTACATACACTCAATTAGTATTTGGTAGCATTGCCTTTAAATAGTTTAACTTGGGTCAAATGTTTCGGGTAGCCTTCCACAAGCTTCCCACAATAAGTTGGGTGAATTTTGGCCCATTCCTCCTGACAGAGCTGGTGTAACTGAGTCAGGTTTGTAGGCCTCCTTGCTCGCACACGCTTTTTCAGTGCTGCCCAGAAATGTTGAATAGGATTGTGGTTACGGCTTTGTGATGGCCACTCCAATACCTTGACTTTGTTGTCCTTTTGCCACAACTTTGGAAGTATGCTTGGGGTCATTGTCCATTTGGAATATCCATTTGCGACCAAGCTTTAACTTCCTGACTGATGTCTTGAGATGTTGCTTAAATATATCCACATAATTTTTCTCCTCATGATGCAATCTATTTTGTGAAGTGCACCAGTCCTTCCTGCAGCAAAGCACCCCCACAACATGATGCTGCCACCCCCGTGCTTCACGGATGGGATGGTGTTCTTCGGCTTTCAAGCCTCCCCCTTTTTCCTCCAAACATAACGATGGCCATTATGGCCAAACAGTTCTATTTTTGTTTCATCAGACCAGATGACATTTCTCCAGAAAGTACAATCTTTGTCCCCATGTGCAGTTGCAAACCATAGTCTGGCTTTTTTATGCCGGTTTTGGAGCAGTGGCTTCTTCCTTGCTGAGTGGCCTTTCAGGTTACGTCGGTATAGGACTCGTTTTACTGTGAATACAGATACTTTTGTACCTGTTTCCTCCAGCATCTTCACAAGATCCTTTGCTGTTGTTCTGGGATTGATTTTCACTTTTCGCACCAAAGTACGTTCATCTCCAGAGTGGTATGACGGCTGCGTGGTCCCATGGTGTTTATACTTGCGTATCATTTAACATTTACATTTAAGTCATTTAGCAGACGCTCTTATCCAGAGCGACTTACAAATTGGTGCATTCACCTTATGGCATCCAGTGGAACAGTCACTTTACAATAGTGCATCTAAATCTTAAAGGGGGGGGGTGAGAGGGATTACTTATCCTATCCTAGGTATTATTGCGTACTATTGTTTGTACAGATGAATGTGGTACCTTCAGGCATTTGGAAATTGTTCCCAAGGAGGTCTACAATATTTTGTCTGAGATCTTGGCTGATTTCTTTTGATTTTCCCATGATGTCAAGCAAAGAGGCACTGAGTTTGAAGGTAGGCCTTGAAATACATCCACAGGTACACCTCCAATTGACTCAAATTATGTCAATTAGCCTATCAGAAACTTCTAAAGCCATGACACAATTTTCTGTAATTTTCCAAGCTGTTTAAAGGCACAGTCAACTTGGTGTATGTAAACTTCTGACCCACTGGAATTGTGATACAGTGAATTATAAGTGAAATAATATGTCTGTAAACAATTGTTGGAAGAATGACTTGTGTCATGCACAAAGTAGATGTCCTAACCAACTTGCCAAAACTGTAGTTTGTTAACAAGAAATTTGTGGAGTGGTTGAAAAACACGTTTTAATGACTCCAACCTAAGTGTATGTAAACTTCTAACTTCAACTGTGCCTACACTTAGATGTAGGAAGTCGAACAAGCCGTATAAGGCTAGGTTGTATTTTATAGTCCTTGTTTAGTGAACTGAAACTGATTGATAGAGTGATACTCACCATTTATCCATGAACTACTTCATTTGTGCGCCTTCACAATCGATCTACGAGGCCTAAGCCAATGGAAGCTGGTGGGAGGAGCTAAAGGAGGACGTGCTCGTTGTAATGGTTGGAATAGAATACACGGAATGGTATCAAACACTTCAAACATATGGAAACCACATGTTTGACTCCGATCCGTTCCTTCAAATTTCAGCCTTTACAATGAGCCCGTCCTCCTGTAGCTCCTCCCACCAGCCCCCCACTGGAATTGGAGTGGGAAGAAGAGTTGGAGAGGAAGAGCAGAGAGGTAGTGTTATTTATAGATGCTTTTAGCGGAATTACGTATCTGTGGAGCCGTCAGACATGTCCGTGTAAGGACGAGCTTATAGTTACACTGCAGTGTCTAAAAATTAAACGGAGGCAAGCTGTGTGTGTGTGTGCGTGCTGAAACACTATACCCTCAGTAGGCAAGCTGTGTGTGTGTGTGCGTGCTGAAACACTATACCCTCAGTAGGCAAGCTGTGTGTGTGTGTGCGTGCTGAAACACTATACCCTCAGTAGGCAAGCTGTGTGTGTGTGTGCGTGCTGAAACACTATACCCTCAGTAGGCAAGCTGTGTGTGTGTGTGTGCGTGCTGAAACACTATACCCTCAGTAGCCAGGATGTGTGTGTGTGTGTGTGTGTTTAGTCATGCCTACATGATGCATTTATTCATGCATGTTCCTTTTTGACGGGGATGCCACGTCATGTTTTTATCTCCTATGCAGCAAATCATTCTTTGAATCTGTACGCAGCCCCCCCCCCCTCCTCCTCCTCCTCCTCTTCCCTTAGCAAATGAAAGGCTGACCTGAACACCTCACCCAGAATCCAATTTGCGTTCCAACAAAGGCCTGGAATATGACGGGACAGAGGATTGGGGACAGATTGAGCGACAGAGAAAAAAGGGGGAGAGAGTAAACGCAGAGGATTATTGTCAGGGCGAGACACAGAGGGTCACAATAGAGAGGGATGGAGGCAAGAAAAAGGACAGAGCGAGGATGGAGGAAGTGAGTAGGTTAAACACATGTCAACCCGGGGTAGACAACATATCACTGCACAAAACAGGAAACAGACAGGCAACATGATAGAGATACTGGAAAAAGGGGGAGAGAGAGAGAGAGTGTGTGTGTGTGAGAGGGAGAGAGAGAGAGGTGAAAATAGGGACAGGTTGGGGGAGCGATGGAGAAACTGGTAGGCAGAGAGAGAGAGAGATACTGTGACACCTGAGGGACTCAGAGACAGCGAGAAGGGCAGAGGTGCAGGAACTCAATCCCTGAGCTACAGGACACCTGACGATAAAACCCACTCACCTGGACACAGGACAAGAGATGGAGAGAGCCACGCGCTAACATCCACTGAACAGGGGGATAGATGGAGACCGGGGGAAAAGGGGATGAGAATAGGGGAGGGAAACCGAGGAAGTAAAAAAGGTGGACGATTTTATTTCGAAATATTTAGCCATTTATTTCTGATTTTAAACTTTGGAGGGAGGTCTATAGCATTGGATGGATAAGAAAGCAAGTCAAGGCAGGAATTAGAACTAGTAAATATAGAACTAATCAAGTCGGTTTGAGGTATTAAAATAAATCCACCAGGAAAACTAGAGAGGAGTGGGATAGATAGATAGATAGATAGATAGATAGATAGATAGATAGATAGATAGATAGATAGATAGATAGATAGATAGATAGATAGATAGATAGATAGATAGATAGATAGATAGATAGAGGGAGGGAGGGAGGGAGGGAGGCGTAAGCAAACGACACAGAGATGTTCATGATCATTCAGAAGGAATCTTCCGCCGGAGGAGGCGTTACAGAAGCGATGAGCACGCCGCAGGAGAAAACAGCAAAACAGGTGTGTGTGTATGTGTTTGTTTTCGTGTGAATGCTTAATTTACAGTTAATTACACAATGTTTTTAGAATGTTTTCAGAATGTTTAGAATGTTTAGAATATTTTTAGAATGTTCTCTCTACCTCTAATAAACAAACTTAGATGCTTTAGTGTCTTTTTGTTTTGCTGATTATATTATGTGTGTGTGTGTGTGTGTGTGTGTGTGTGTGTGTGTGTGTGTGTGTGTGTGTGTGTGTGTGTGTGTGTGTGTGTGTGTGTGTGTGTGTGTGTGTGAGGGGCTCACTTCTGTGTATTAGGGGGAGTTGAGGGTAAGAAGATGGAAGGACTGATATACACTGCTCAAAAAAATTAAAGGAACACTAAAATAACACATCCTAGATCTGAATTAATGAAATATTCTGATTAAATACTTTTTTCTTTACATAGTTGAATGTGCTGACAACAAAATCACACAAAAATTATCAATGGAAATCAAATGTATCAACCCATGGAGGTCTGGATTTGGAGTCACACTCAAAATTAAAGTGGAAAAACACACTACAGGCTGATCCAACTTTGATGTAATGTCCTTAAAACAAGTCAAAATGAGGCTCAGTAGTGTGTGTGGTCTCCACGTGCCTGTATAACCTCCCTACAACGCCTGGGCATGCTCCTGATGAGGTGGTGGATGGTCTCTTGAGGGATCTCCTCCCAGACCTGGACTAAAGCATCTGCCAACTCCTGGACAGTCTGTTGTGCAACGTGGTGTTGGTGGATGGAGCGAGACATGATGTCCCAGATGTGCTCAATTGGATTCAGGTCTGGGGAACGGGCGGGCCAGTCCATAGCATCAATGCCTTCCTCTTGCAGGAACTGCTGACACACTCCAGCCACATGAGGTCTAGCATTGTCTTGCATTAGGAGGAACCCAGGGCCAACCGCACCAGCATATGGTCTCACAAGGGGTCTGAGGATCTCATCTCGGTACCTAATGGCAGTCGGCTACCTCTGGCGAGCACATGGAGGGCTGTGCGGCCCCCCAAAGAAATGCCACCCCACACCATGACTGACCCCCCGCCAAACCGGTCATGCTGGGGGATGTTGCAGGCAGCAGAACGTTCTCCACAGCGTCTCCAGACTGTCACGTCTGTCACATGTGCTCAGTGTGAACCTGCTTTCATCTGTGAAGAGCACAGGGCGCCAGTGGCGAATTTGCCAATCTTGGTGTTCTCTGGCAAATGAAAAACGTCCTGCACGGTGTTGGGCTGGAAGCACAACCCCCACCTGTGGACGTCGGGCCCTCATATCACCCTCATGGAGTCTGTTTCTGACCGTTTGAGCAGACACATGCATATTTGTGGCCTGCTGGAGGTCATTTTGCAGGGCTCTGGAAGTGCTCCTCCTGCTCCTCCTTGCACAAAGGTGGAGGTAGCGGTCCTGCTGCTGGGTTGTTGCCCTCCTACGGCCTCCTCCACGTCTCCTGATGTACTGGCCTGTCTCCTGGTAGCGCCTCCATATTCTGGACACTACGCTGACAGACACAGCAAACCTTCTTGCCACAGCTCGCATTGATGTGCCATCCTGGATGAGCTGCACTACCTGAGCCACTTGTGTGTGTTGTAGACTCCGTCTCATGCTACCACTAGAGTGAAAGCACCGGCAGCATTCAAAAGTGACCAAAACATCAGCTAGGAAGCATAGGAACTGAGAAGTGGTCTGTGGTCCCCACCTGCTGAACCACTCCTTTATTGGGGGTGTCTTGCTAATTGCCTATAATTTCCACCTGTTGTCTATTCCATTTGCACAACAGCATGTGAAATGTATTGTCAATCAGTGTTGCTTCCTAAGTGGACAGTTTGATGTCACAGAAGTGTGATTGACTTGGAGTTACATTGTGTTGTTTAAGTGTTCCCTTTATTTTTTTGAGCAGTGTACAATGGGGCGGGGGTAGGGACTTTGTTTCAGATATATGAAACCAGGGAATCGTAAGGGTTTCGTCAGAGGTTATGGGATGAAATCATTTTGGGGAGAATTTAACCCGCATATTTAACCTCAGACACAAATGTATTCATTATTCCATTACTCTTCATTATTCAACGTGAAATAGCATCTTATCAGTTGAATAGTTTCTGTGAAACTTTAGTATGGAATTTGACTCTGCTCCTGACTATCAGTATCAATGTGGCTGGAACGACTCTGCTCCTGACTATCAGTATCAATGTGGCTGGAACGACTCTGCTCCTGACTATGAGTATCAATGTGGCTGGAACGACTCTGCTCCTGACTATCAGTATCAATGTGGCTGGAACGAATCTTTCACCCTGTACTTTCCCCACGCAGGTAAAAGCAGCGATCAGTAAGAAGGTCCAGAAACAGCAGAATAAGCAGAGGAGACGGTCCAGTGAGCAGAGTGGAATCCCTGAGGTCTCAGCGGCTGGAGTCAAGCCCCCCCATGGTAGGTGGTGCAGCCAGAACCCCACCCCCTTCCCCGTGTCAGCGAGGGACAAAGAGAGGGGTACAGGGGACGAAGAGGAGGATCTGGATGTGGAGGACAAGGTGGCAGATATGATGAGGACGGGTGGTCAGAAGCAGCAAGAGAAGGAGCCGATAGACCTGCTGCCTATAATGGACCCAGCTTTCGGACCGGTAAGAACCAGGGTGACCTGCTTTAGCCCGTGAGTGTGTGTGTGTGTGTGTGTGTGTGTGTGTGTGTGTGTGTGTGTGTGTGTGTGTGTGTGTGTGTGTGTGTGTGTGTGTGTGTGTGTGTGTGTGTGTGTGTGTGTGTGTGTGTGTGTGTGTGTGTGTGTGTGTGTGTGTGTGTGTGTGTCCATCCATGCCCATCCACCAAGGCATGATTGAAATCTACCCAGGTCCCAATTGAAATTCTAAGCCCCTCTGCTCCAAATGCAAATGCTGACACTGTCCCAATACTCTACGGTAGCTGCTTATGCTATATCCTATGTCCCATGGTATTTTCTGACCTAAGCCACACAAACTGGACAGTTTATGGTGTGTATTTTGTTTAGCGCTCATGCTAATAGTCAGACTGGACCTTGATTTAATGTTAGCCTTGATGCTAACAGAGTTGTGTTGTTTAGCTATGTGTTCAGGGTTCATGTGGTAGCAGCATGAGCATTTAAGCTCTTTCGTTGCCATCCGCTACATTATGAAAGTGTAATCCGTAACAGATATCATGTTACGCCCCAGGACTTATGAACACCAAACTGTTCTCATCCCCACCCACTGTATCAGCGGCTAGCACACGATAAAAGCATGACACGACTCACTACACAACACGCCCATGGCTTCAGAGTCTTGGGGGAAGGAGAACTGTAGGTTTGCCCTCAGGGGTCCAGTTCTCCCTGCCCTGCCCTGCCCTGCCCTGCCCTGCCCTGCCCTGCCCTGCCCTGACCTGCCCTGCCCTGCCCCCTGCCCTGCCCTGTCTGCCACATCCTGGCCTGCTCTCTACTCGGCACTGGTTCTGACTGCAGACTTCCTGTAGTCTGAAACATCAAAGACAATGACTCACACTTAATAGTAAAGATTCATACCCCATGATAGGTCAACTCATTCTGTTGGAAAGATAAAGAGAGCTAGGAAAGATAAAGAGAGCTAGGAAAGATAAAGAGAGTTAGGAAAGATAAAGAGAGTTAGGAAAGATAAATAGAGCTAGGAAATCAATGGAAATGGAAAATGGTAAAGAGGTCATTGGTAGTAGCAGTGAAGCAATATGGTGAGTGTTTGAGAGAGGGAGAGAAGCCGAAGGGTGGAGGAGAGGAGAGGAGAGGAGAGGAGAGGAGAGGAGAGGAGAGGAGAGGAGAGGAGAGGAGAGGAGAGGAGAGGAGAGGAGAGGAGAGGAGAGGAGAGGAGAGGAGAGGAGAGGAGAGGCTCATGTGGTGCTCAAACGGACAAAATCTATAAATGTCCAGTATACAAACACACAAAGTCTATATTTTCCCTTCAAATACATATACAGTAATACAGTAATATCCATACTCATCCTCTCAAGTTCTCCCTCTTTTTTTATCTTTCACCAGTGGAGGCTGGTGGAGGAGCTATAGGAGGATGGGCTTGTTGAAATGGCTGGAATGGAATAAATTGGATTAAGTCAAACATGTGGTTTCCATTTGATTCCATTCCATTTATCCCATTACAGCCACAATGAGCCCGTCCTCTTATAGCTCCTCCCACCAGACTCCACTGCTTTCTACTGTACATTTTATTTTGTATCTTTCTCCATCTTTCGCTCCCTCTTTGTCTTTCACTCTCTCTCCACCCTCCCTTTCCATCTTTCACTCCCTCTCCGTCTTTCACTCCCTCTCTCTCCATCCTCCCTCTGTCGTTCACTCCCTCTCTCTACATCCTCCCTTTGTCGTTCACTCCCTCTCTCTCCATCCTCCCTCTGTCGTTCACTCCTCTCTCTCCATCCTCCCTCTGTCGTTCACTCCTCTCTCCATCCTCCCTCTGTCGTTCACTCCTCTCTCCATCCTCCCTCTGTCGTTCACTCCTCTCTCCATCCTCCCTCTGTCGTTCACTCCTCTCTCTCCATCCTCCCTCTGTCGTTCACTCCTCTCTCTCCATCCTCCCTCTGTCGTTCACTCCTCTCTCTCCATCCTCCCTCTGTCGTTCACTCCCTCTCTCTCTATCATCCCTCTGTCGTTCACTCCCTCTCTCTCTATCATCCCTCTGTCGTTCACTCCTCTCTCCATCATCCCTCTGTCGTTCACTCCCTCTCTCTCTATCATCCCTCTGTCGTTCACTCCTCTCTCTCCATCCTCCCTCTGTCGTTCACTCCTCTCTCTATCATCCCTCTGTCGTTCACTCCTCTCTCTCCATCCTCCCTCTGTCGTTCACTCCTCTCTCTATCATCCCTCTGTCGTTCACTCCCTCTCTCTCTATCATCCCTCTGTCGTTCACTCCTCTCTCTCCATCCTCCCTCTGTCGTTCACTCCTCTCTCTATCATCCCTCTGTCGTTCACTCCCTCTCCCTCTATCCTCCATCTGTCATTCACTCCTCTCTCTCCATCCTCCCTCTGTCGTTCACTCCCTCTCTCTATATCATCCCTCTTTCGTTCACTCCTCTCTCTCCATCCTCCCTCTGTCGTTCACTCCTCTCTCCATCCTCCCTCTCTCTCCATCTTCCCTCTGTTGTTCACTCCCTCTCTCTCTATCATCCCTCTGTCGTTCACTCCTCTCTCTCCATCCTCCCTCTGTTGTTCACTCCTCTCTCCATCCTCCCTCTGTCGTTCACTCCTCTCTCTCCATCCTCCCTCTGTCGTTCACTCCTCTCTCTCCATCCTCCCTCTGTCGTTCACTCCCTCTCTCTCTATCATCCCTCTGTCGTTCACTCCTCTCTCTCCATCCTCCCTCTGTCGTTCACTCCTCTCTCCATCCTCTCTCTGTCGTTCACTCCTCTCTCCATCCTCCCTCTGTCGTTCACTCCTCTCTCTCCATCCTCCCTCTGTCGTTCACTCCCTCTCTCTCTATCATCCCTCTGTCGTTCACTCCTCTCTCTCTCCATCCTCCCTCTGTCGTTCACTCCCTCTCTCTCTATCATCCCTCTGTCGTTCACTCCTCTCTCTCTCCATCCTCCCTCTGTCGTTCACTCCTCTCTCTCTCCATCCTCCCTCTGTCGTTCACTCCCTCTCTCTCTATCATCCCTCTGTCGTTCACTCCTCTCTCCATCCTCCCTCTGTCGTTCACTCCTCTCTCTATCATCCCTCTGTCGTTCACTCCCTCTCCCTCTATCCTCCATCTGTCGTTCACTCCTCTCTCTCCATCCTCCCTCTGTCGTTCACTCCCCCTCTCTCTATCATCCCTCTGTCGTTCACTCCCTCTCTCTCTATCATCCCTCTGTCGTTCACTCCTCTCTCTCTCCATCCTCCCTCTGTCGTTCACTCCTCTCTCCATCCTCCCTCTGTCGTTCACTCCCTCTCTCTCTATCATCCCTCTGTCGTTCACTCCTCTCTCTCCATCCTCCCTCTGTCGTTCACTCCCTCTCTCTCCATCCTCCCTCTGTCGTTCACTCCCTCTCTCTCTATCATCCCTCTGTCGTTCACTCCCTCTTTCTCTATCATCCCTCTGTCGTTCACTCCTCTCTCTCCATCCTCCCTCTGTCGTTCACTCCTCTCTCCATCATCCCTCTGTCGTTCACTCCTCTCTCTCCATCCTCCCTCTGTCGTTCACTCCTCTCTCTCCATCATCCCTCTGTCATTCACTCCCTCTCTCTCCATCCTCCCTCTGTCGTTCACTCCTCTCTCCATCATCCCTCTGTCGTTCACTCCTCTCTCCATCCTCCCTCTGTCGTTCACTCCCTCTCTCCATCCTCCCTCTGTCGTTCACTCCCTCTCTCTCCATCCTCCCTCTGTCGTTCACTCCTCTCTCCATCATCCCTCTGTCGTTCACTCCTCTCTCCATCCTCCCTCTGTCGTTCACTCCCTCTCTCCATCCTCCCTCTGTCGTTCACTCCTCTCTCTCCATCCTCCCTCTGTCGTTCACTCCCTCTCTCTCTATCATCCCTCTGTCGTTCACTCCTCTCTCCATCCTCCCTCTGTCGTTCACTCCTCTCTCTATCATCCCTCTGTCGTTCACTCCCTCTCCCTCTATCCTCCATCTGTCGTTCACTCCTCTCTCTCCATCCTCCCTCTGTCGTTCACTCCCCCTCTCTCTATCATCCCTCTGTCGTTCACTCCCTCTCTCTCCATCATCCCTCTGTCGTTCACTCCTCTCTCTCTCCATCCTCCCTCTGTCGTTCACTCCTCTCTCCATCCTCCCTCTGTCGTTCACTCCCTCTCTCTCTATCATCCCTCTGTCGTTCACTCCTCTCTCTCCATCCTCCCTCTGTCGTTCACTCCCTCTCTCTCTATCATCCCTCTGTCGTTCACTCCTCTCTCTCCATCCTCCCTCTGTCGTTCACTCCTCTCTCTCCATCCTCCCTCTGTCGTTCACTCCTCTCTCTCCATCATCCCTCTGTCATTCACTCCCTCTCTCTCCATCCTCCCTCTGTCGTTCACTCCTCTCTCCATCATCCCTCTGTCGTTCACTCCTCTCTCCATCCTCCCTCTGTCGTTCACTCCCTCTCTCCATCCTCCCTCTGTCGTTCACTCCCTCTCTCCATCCTCCCTCTGTCGTTCACTCCCTTTCTCTCCATCCTCCCTCTGTCGTTCACTCCTCTCTCCATCATCCCTCTGTCGTTCACTCCTCTCTCCATCATCCCTCTGTCGTTCACTCCTCTCTCCATCATCCCTCTGTCGTTCACTCCCTCTCTCTCCATCCTCCCTCTGTCGTTCACTCCTCTCTCCATCATCCCTCTGTCGTTCACTCCTCTCTCCATCCTCCCTCTGTCGTTCACTCCTCTCTCCATCATCCCTCTGTCGTTCACTCCTCTCTCCATCAACCCTCTGTCGTTCACTCCCTCTCTCTCCATCCTCCCTCTGTCGTTCACTCCTCTCTCCATCATCCCTCTGTCGTTCACTCCTCTCTCCATCATCCCTCTGTCGTTCACTCCCTCTCTCTCCATCCTCCCTCTCTCTCTATCATCCCTCTGTCGTTCACTCCTCTCTCTCCATCCTCCCTCTGCCGTTCACTCCTCTCTCCATCATCCCTCTGTCGTTCACTCCTCTCTCCATCATCCCTCTGTCGTTCACTCCTCTCTCCATCATCCCTCTGTCGTTCACTCCTCTCTCTCCATCCTCCCTCTGTCGTTCACTCCTCTCTCTCCATCCTCCCTCAGTCTTTCACTCCCTCTCCACCCTCCCTCTCAGTCTTTCACTCCCTCTCCACCCTCCCTCTCAGTCTTTCACTCCCTCTCCATCTTCCCTCTGTCTTTCACTCCCTCTCCATCCCCCTCTCAGTCTTTCACTCCCTCTCCATCCTCCCTCTCAGTCTTTCACCCCCTCTCCATCCTCCCTCTCTGTCTTTCACTCCCTCTCCATCCTCCCTCTCTGTCTTTCACTCCCTCTCCATCCTCCCTCTCAGTCTTTCACCCCCTCTCCATCCTCCCTCTGT